>NW_024081371.1:849507-931533 GCF_003009895.1 Hyaena hyaena
AAAAGAAAAAAAAAAAAAAAAAAAAAGCCAAGCTGGAGGCATCACAATTCCAGACTTCAAGTTATATTACAAAGCTGTAGCTATCAAAAGAATATAATACTGGCGCAAAAATAGACACATCAATCAATAGAACAGAAAACCCAGAAATAAATCCACAACTATACAGTTAATTAACCTTTGACAAAGCAGGAAAGAATATCTCTTTCCAGGACAGTGATATGTAAAAGAAAGACTGGACTTATTACACCATATACAAAAATAATTTCAAATAAAGACCTATATAGGAGACCTGAAACCACAAAATCCTAGATAGGAATACAAGCACTAACCTTTTTGCTATTGTCTTTAGCAGCTTTTTCTAAATATGTCTCTGGAGGAAAAGGAAACAAGCAAAGATAAACTATTGGGACTTCGCCAAAATAAAAATCTTTTGCATAGTGAAAGAAACAAACAATGAAACTAAAAAGCAATCTACGGAACGGGGGAAAATATTTGCAAATGACATATCCCTTAAAGGGTTAGTTTCCAAAATGTACTAAAAAGTTTTACAACTCAACAACCATAAAACAAATAATCCAATTAAAACCTGGGCAGAAGACATGAACGAACATTTTTCCAAAGGAGATATTCGGATGGCCACACTCATAAAAAGATGTTCATTATATTTTACTATCAGAGATATGCAAATCAAAGCTACCATATCACCTCACACCTGTCAGAATGGTTAAAATAAAAAACTCAAGATCCAAGAGGTATATTCTCCACAAGCATGCAGAGAAAAAGGACCCTCATGCATGGTTGGGATGTGAACTGGTGCAGCCTTTGTGAAAAACAGTATGGAGCTTCTTTAAGAAGTTAGAAGTAGAACTACCCTATGATGCAGTAATTGCACTACTAGGTACTTACCCAAAGGATATAAAAACACCAATTCAAAGGGATACATGTACCTTTATGTTTATAGCAACAGTATTTACAATAGCCAAGATATGAATGCAGCCCGTGTCCATTGATTGATCAATGGATACAGATGTGGTATATATAAACAATGTAATATTATACAGCCACAAACAGAAAGGAAATCTTGGCATTTGCAATAACATAGATGGAACTAGAAAGTACAACATTAAGCAAAATGGCCAGAGAAAGACAAACATCATGTGATTTCATTCCCAAGTGGAATTTAAGAAACAAATGAGCAAAAGGAAAAAAAGAGCAACAGAAAGGCAAACCAAGAAATAGACTCTTAACTACAGAGAATAAACTCATGGTTACAAGAGCGGAAGGGGTAGGAGGTTGGATTAATTACGTGATATGGATTAAAGAGAGCACTTGTTGGGGCACCTGGGTGGCTCAGTCGGTTAAGTGTCCGACTTTGGCTCAGGTCATAATTTTGCGGTTCTTGGGTTCCAGCCCAGCATTGGGCTATGTGCCGATAGCTCAGAGCCTGGAGCCCACTTCAGATTCTGTGTCTCCCTCTCTCTCTGCCCCTCCCCCACTTGTGCTCTGTCTTTCTCTCTCTCAAAAAATGAACAGTAAAATATTTTTTTTTAAAAAGCTCAGTTGTGATGAGCCCCAGGTGTTGTATAGAATTGTTAGAGTTCTATATTGTACACTCAAAACTAATGGAACACTGTAAAAAAATTGAAGTAAAAAAAATAACAGTATGCTTACACCAAAGGAAAAGAAAAGTGAGTCAATCCCTTAATATTCAGCATGTAATTTAGTTCCTTGAACAAAATTATGAGAAAAAGTCTTTGTCATGTAAATCTCTGTAAAAGCAGAAATGTAACTCTGAAAGCAAACCTGACCCACCTATCTTCATTAAATTCAAAACTTCACCTTTTCTTCTCACAAATGCTTATAGATATTATAAAAGATCAGGATATTGGAACAAAATTATCTTGTACTTAAGAGAAAACAATTTTTTAATAGCAATCATCCCAAATTTCTTTAAAAGAGATTTAAAAGTGCATCTTTTATCTTATGGCTATACGTTATTTCATGTTTTTGAAATATAAACACCACCTACAACGACCAAGACTGAAGTTATAAAGGGGATGAGGAAAGANGACGCGGGGCTCGAACCCACGAACCGCGAGATCATGACCTAAGCGAAAGTCGGACGCTTAACCGACTAAGCCACCCAGGCGCACCAAGAAATTCTAAAATAGTAAGTGTTTATACACCAAATATGGAAGCACCAAAATACTTACAGCAGTTAATAACAAACTCAAAAGAATAGTAATTAGTAATGATAATAATATAGTAACAATACAAGAAATTTAACACCCTACTTAGATTTTGGAAAGATCATCCAAACAGAAAATCAACAAAGAAACAATGGCTTTGAATGACACAATGGACCAGATAGATTTAACAGGTGTATCCACAACATTCCTTCCTAAAACAGAATACACATTCTTCTCAAGGACACATGGAACATTCTCCAGAATAGAGATCACATATTAGACCACAAAACAAATCTCAATGAATTCAAAAAGATCGATGCCATTCTATACATCTTTTCTGACTATACCATTATGAAACACATAATCGACATCAACCACAAGAAAAAAATCAGAAAAGAATGCAAATCATGGAGGGTAAATAACATGCTAAAGAATGAATGATTTACCAAGAAAACAAAGAAGAAATAAAAATTTACATGGAGAGAAATGAAAATAAAAACACAATGGTCCAAAATCTTTGGGATGCAGCAAAAGCGGTTCTAAGTGGAAGTTTAAGGCCATACAGGCCTATGCCAAGAAACAAGTAAAATCTCAAATAAACAACCTAACCTTACACGTATAAAACCTAGAAAAACAAGAATAAAACCCCAAGCAAGTAGAAAGAAGGAAATAATAAAGAGCAAAAATAAATGATATAGACAGTAAAAAAATTTAAAAATTAGAACAATGAAACCAGGCGTAGTTATTTGGAAAAAAAAAATCAATGAAATTGATAAATCTCTATCCAGGCTTATCAAGAAAAAAAGAGAAAGGACTCAAAATCACAAGTGAGAGCAACATCAAAAACACAAATAAAAGAGAATATTATGAAACACTATATACTGACAAACTGGACAACCTAGAAGAGATGGATAAATTCCTAGAAACATATAACCTACCAAAACTGAAGTAGCAGCATCAAAGAAACACAAAAAACGTGAAATAAAATGTCAACATCAAAAAATCACAAGTTGGGGCGCCTGGGTGGCTTAGTCGGTTAAGCGTCCGACTTTCGCTTAGGTCATGATCTCGCGGTTCGTGGGTTCGAGCCCCGCGTCGGGCTCTGTGCTGACTGCCAGCTCAGAGCCTGGAGCCTGTTTCAGTCTGACTCTCTCTCTGACCCTCCCCTGCTCACGCTGTCTCTCTGTCTCTCTCTCTCCTAGAAATAAATAAAACATTAAAAAAAAATTTAAAAAAAAATCACAACAAGCAACATCAAAAAATCCAAACAAATATAATATTATGGAACACTATATACTAACAAATTGGACAATAGAAGAAATGGATAAATTCCTAGAAACATATAACCTACCAAAACTGAAGCAGAAAGAAATAGAAAATGTGAACAGACAGCCACCAAGTAAATTAAATCAGGAATCAAAAAACTCCCAACAAACAAAATTCCAGGAACAGATGACTTCACAGGTGAATTCTACCAAACACTGAAAGAAGAGTTAATAGCTACTCCTCTCTAACTTTCTCCAAAAATAGAAAAGGAAATAAAATTCCAATTTCATTATATGAGGCTAGCATTTCCCTGATACCAAAGCCAGATAAACACATCACAAAAAATAAAAAGAGAACTTATAGGCTGATATCTCTGATGAGCATAGATGCAAAAATCTTCAACAAAATATTAGCAAACTGAATCCAACCATATATTGAAAAAAATAATTCACCATAATGGTTCAATATTTGCAAATGAATCAACATGATAAATCACATCAATAAGAGATAGGAACCATATGACCATTTCAATAGATGAAAACACACATTTGACAAAGGGTAACATCCATTTATGATAAAACTTCTTAACATTGTAGTTTTAGAGGGAACATACCTCAACATAATAAAGACCATATATGAAAAACCTTCAGCTAACATCATACTCAATGGGGTAAAACTGAGAGCTTTTCTCTTAAGGTCAGGAATACAAAGATGCCAAAGATGTCCATTCTTACCACTTTTATTTAACATCACATTTACAATTACACCTAAAAGAATAAAATACCTATGGATAAACCTAACCAAAGGGGTGACAAGATCTGTACTCTGAAAACTATAAAACACTGATGAAATATATTGAAGATGACACAAAGAAATGGAGACACTCCCTGCTCATGGATTGGAAAAACAAATATTATTAAAATGTCTATACTGAGGTGCCTGGGTGGCTTACGTGGTTAAGTGTCTGACTCTTGATATTGGCGTGGGCTGTGGATATCCCAGGTGTGGGATTAAGCCCACATCGAGCATGGAGCCTGCTTGGGATTCATTTTCTTCCTCTCTCTCTCTGCCTGCCTCTCTNTTTTTTTTTTATGTTAACCAATCTGGCAAAATAACACAAGAACTAAAAACTATAAAGGATTTTATCAACCTATTAGCTATGGTAGAAGACATACCAGGACCCGGAGATAACTTTCATCTCTTTAGTTGGTTATCATCAGGAATAGGATCATGGTTAAGAAGGATGGCACAAACTAGTTTATTACTATTAATCTTTTTAAAATGTTAATTTATTTTGAGCCTAATGTAGGGCTTGATCTCACTAACTGGGAGATCATGACCCCAGCTGAAATCAAGAGTCTGACACTTAACTGACTGAGCCACCCAGGTGCCCCTCTTAATGTTAATCTTAATATGTATTGTTAGGTTAATAAAAGGCTTACTAAAAGTTGCAATTACTGCTGTAGCCGCCCCTACTGCACAGCTAATGTTTGCTGACGACCAAATTAAATGCTTTTCATCAGCAAGGATTTATGAACCAAAAGAACTGAAGGAATTAACAGTTGGCCTTTTCACAAGACTACCCCCCCCCACCCCCCCGGGACTAAATGGAGCTGGTAAGGAAACCACTCTAGCCTCAAGAGATTGAGGCGTTCTCCAGGAAATCAGGAGTGAAGAGGAAAAATATGTGAAAAGAGTTGCCAATAAGGACTCTATTTTTACTCTGGACTGAATCGTATAAAATATGAAGTGGAAATTTGTACTGGCTTCTCCAACTTGCCAACAATTGACAGGAGGTTTTACTTGCTTAGATCTGCTCTATCACACTGAAATCTACGGAGCCCTTAGATATTTAATAATCATTCTTAATACCCTAAATTAGTGCCTACTGTCCACAAGGATTTTAAATTATTGATAATTGCTCTCATGTTTATCACCTTGCTAAGAATGGTCTGTGTAAGATCTGATTATGGTCACTCCTTGATTTGATTCACCTAAACCTCTAGGTGGCTTAACAAAGCTCCAGATGAGGACACTGCCTAAGAACCATTTGCTGATTGCCACCTTGTTGCTCCATGTGGCCTGACTCTAATGACAGGGACTCCTTAAAACAAAGCATTAAACATTTAAAAATCCTCCTGAGTGGGGCGCCTGGGTGGCTTAGTCGGTTAAGCGGCCGACTTTCGCTTAGGTCATGATCTCGTGGTTCGTAGGTTCGAGCCCCGCGTCGGGCTCTGTGCTGACTGCCAGCCCAAAGCCTGGAGCCTGTTTCAGAGTCTGTGATTCCCTCTCTCTCTGACCCTCCCTTGCTCATGCTCTCTCTCTCTCTCTCTCTCCTAGAAATAAATAAAACATTAAAAAAAAAAAAATCCTCCTGAGTGGGATAGGACTTCCCAGAACAGGTCCATCCCAGTGACATGGTACTACATAAGTAGTTGATCAGACATTTTCAGAGAAAGATCTTGATCAAACGGGGGAAATGTGAGAGGTGAAATGAATTGGGATCATTTAGGTCATCATGTTTTAAAATGGAGCCAGGACTGAGGGTTGCTGGAGGGGAGACGGGTGGGCATATGGGCATGAAGGATGGCATTTTTTGGAATGAGCACTGGGTGTTATATGTAAGTGATGAATCACTGCGTTTTTCTACTCCTGAAACCAATAGTGCACTTTTTGTTAACTTGAGTTTAAATACATTTTTTAAAAATGGAGCCAGAAGACCACTAAGGAGATGGGCTTTATGTACATTCTCACCAGAGGAGCCATGAATTTTCGAACTGGGCCAAACTGCACCTATTCCAAAGACGTGGCCTAAACACCAAGCAACTTGCTATACGGTAGGAGACTTTGCTTAGTGATAGACTTAGCAACCAATTATATTCAATCAAGATTAGTTTTCTGCCACCAATACCAATCAAAATTCTTCTTAACATACAATATAGCATTCCCTCTTTTTTCTTTAAGAACCCTTGATTTTGTTCCCAGCATGAGGCAGGGGATGACTATTTGGTTATTGTCCAAAATCTGTGTTGCCAGAATTATAATTCTGAGACCCCAAATAAGTGCTTTATTATGGCTCTGCCTTTTTTTCTTCATCAACACATTACAGCTTCTGGAACAACGCACATCTTATCCAACCTAATGAATCTCTAAAACTTGAAGACACGGCCTGGGCATTGAATTTTCTGTGGGTTCAATGCCCACCCTCTCCCTCACATATATTCCCAGCAAAAGGGCAGAGAGCATATCCAGGTTTGGTTTGCGTGACTATGGGGTAGAAAATAGAATTTCTCTGACAGTGCAGGAGGATGATCTGGGTAAGAACCACATATCCTGCCCGAAGGCAGGGTCTACAGGGTGCTAGGGTGAGGAGAAGGGAGTTCAAGGTACTCATTCCTTATGGATTGGATTATTTTAACCTGCAGGCAAGTTTGACTCCTGAAGGAGAACTTCCCGGGCATGTGGGATCCTGGCCGTTTGCTGGAAATTGGCCTCTGTGCCATTTAGCTCAGCAGGCAGAAATTCTCTCATCATGAATGGTTTCTGAATTGGGGGCTAGCTGGGGTTGTTGGTTATTGTTGCTGCTCTGGCTTTCCTTTGCATCAGGGATGGGACAGCATGTCACATTTTATGTTTCACCGTCAACACAACATCTTCCTGTTCACTCTCCTCACTTTCCGAGGGACTCCACCTCAGCATTCCAATCAGGCTTTGTCACAAGCACTTAGGGTCTTAGTCTGGGGCAGCTTGAGCACCCTCCTTGTTCTACAAAATGGCATGTGAAGGTTATTCTGCTCTCTTACCTTGTCTACTCGCCACAGAGGCAGAGTAGTGGGCATGTGCAAGTCCTTCTCTAACCTCGGCTCTTCTTCCAGCTTTCCAACCCAAGCTTCAGTCTCCTGCCCACAGGAGAACCCAGCTCACTGTAGTGGCCCTTAGTTTCCCTTCCCTGCACAGTACTCTCTGCTGTTCCTTAAACCAGCACATGAGACCAAGCGGCATTTTCCAGAGATTCCTGTACTCATATGGGGATCTGTAAGCATCTAATGTGCCAGCCACCCCTCCCCACATAAAGGTCAAAGGCTAACTCAAGATTTCTCTCTCAGATGCCTTTTTCCCAAGACCCATTCCTCTGATTTCCTTGCCGGATCCCCAGTTGTTTGTCTGCAATCTCTGAAAATCCCTGAGTGAAATCTGAAACTGGCTTCACAAACAGAGACAGAAGGGGCAGGCAATTTCAAAAGAGTAAGCAACAATTTTAATAAGCAAGACAACTTACGAGGCTTGTCTTGGGTGGCTGCAGTAGGTAGATGTTCACACCTGCCTGTGAGACTCTTAGGATTTTTTAGAGGCCTTAATGAGGCTGAGTCACGTGTACCATCCAGATGCTCTCAATATCACATTGCTCTCTCAAAGCTACAGTACTTGAAAATAGATCCAACTAGGGGCGCCTGGGTGGCTTAGTCGGTTAAGCGTCCGACTTTCGCTTAGGTCATGATCTCGCGGTTCGTGCGTTCGGGCCCCGCGTCGGGCTCTGTGCTGACTGCCAGCTCAGAGCCTGGAGCCTGTTTCAGTCTGTGACTCCCTCTCTCTCTGACCCTCCCCTGCTCACGCTGTCTCTCTCTCTCCTAGAAATAAATTAAAAAAACATTAAAAAAAAATTCACCTATACAAGAGCCCTACTTAGTTGATTTAAAGGCAAGCACTAATAAGGATCAGGCATTTTAGTTTTCTTTCTAAAACTCTCAGAAAGAAACAAAACCAAATGTTTTTCAAGTTCATGTGATCTGAAAAATCATTCAATATTAAAGCTAATTTAAAGTTGTTGGTTTAATTAAAATAGATATGTCTTCAAAGCTATCGGCCTTAAAACTTAAAAAAATCTTTTACTTTCCCTAGATTTACTTAAAGTTACTATTACGTCTGTTACAACATGTTTTTTTTTTTTTAAATGTTTTATTTATTTCTAGGAGAGAGAGTGAGACAGCGTGAGCAGGGGAGGGTCAGAGAGAGAGGGAGTCACAGACTGAAACAGGCTCCAGGCTCTGAGCTGGCAGTCAGCAAAGAGCCCAACGCGGGGCTCGAACCCACAAACCGCGAGATCGTGACCTAAGCGAAAGTCGGACGCTTAACTGACTAAGCCACCCAGGCGCCCCTGTTACAACATGTTTAAAAGACGTATTAACATGGGAAGATGACTGGCTTTGAGGTCTCTTAAAGTTTTTGTTGATTATCTAAACATAATTCTTAAGAATAAGTAAATCAAACAGATGCAGTAAGAAATCAATTTTTTGAATGATTTTTAAAACAGCTTTTCTAAATCATTTTGGTAACCCAAAATCCTGAAGCTTTGCTAAGTGATGAGTTAGTTTGATTTAGGTTGAATTCATTGACTATCTAGGTCATTTCTAAATAAGATAAATGATGAACTTTAAGTACTTAACATAGGTTTACCTACTTTTGGCTTTCTTATTACAGAGAAACTATACTAAAGATAAAGCAAAAATAAACTATTGGGACTACATCAAAATAAAAGACTTCTGCACAGCAAAGGAAGCAATCAACAAAACTGAAAGACAACCTACTAAATAAGATATTTGCAAATGACATATCTGTTAAAGAGTTACTATCCTAAATATATAAAGAACTTATAAAACTCAACAACCAGGAAACAAATCATCCAATTAAAAAATGGGCAGAAGATATGAACAGACATTTCTCCAAAGAAGACATACAGATGGCCAGCAGACACATGAAATTATGCTTAACATCACTCATCATCAGGGAAATGCAAATTAAAATCACAATGAGATATCACCTCATCCTTGTCAGGATGCCTAAAATCAATGACACAAGAAACAACAAATATCGGCAAGGTTGTGGAGAGAAGGAATCCTTGTGCATTGTTGGTGGAATGCAAACTGGTGTAGCCACTGTTGGAAACAGTGTGGGTGTTCGTCAGAAAATTAAAAATAGAATTACCCTATGATCCAGTAATTGTACTACTGAGTATTTACTCAAAGAACACAAAAACACTAATTTGAAAGGATATGTGCATCCCTATGTTTATTTTTATTGCAGCATTTTTATAACAGCCATATTAGGGAAGCAGCCCAAGTACACACCAATTGATAAATGGATAAAGAAGATGTGGTGTATATACAATGGAATACTATTCTGCCTTGAAAAAAAAGGAAATCTTGCCATTTGCAACAACACGAATGGAACTGAAGTATAATGGTAAGTGAAGTAAGTCAGTCAGAGAAACACAAATACCATTCGATTGCACTCATATATGAAATTGAGGAAACAAATGAAAGGGGGAGAGAAGCCCAAAAATAAACTCTTAACTATAGAGAACAAAGTGATAGTTACCCAGGGGGGAGAAGGGGGGAAGAATGGGTAAAATAGGTGATGGAAATTAAGGAGTGCAGTTGTCATGATGAGCACTGAGTGATGTATGGACTTGTTGAATCACTATATTGTACCAAAACTAATATAACATTATATGTTAATTATTCTGGAACTAACATTAGAAAGTTAATTAAAAAGACACTGGTGCAAAATAAGAATTCAGTTTTTCTTTCTGTTAAGAAAGTTTCCAGATTATTGGTTTTAGTTTATAAGAAATTATGCACAAAGTTTTTCTTACATTTAATGTAATCTATATAGAAAAAGATTTTGTGCTTTTTGTCTTTATCAGATCTTTGATTATTCAGAGAAACTTGAGTCTTCTTAATATTAAAAGAGCTAAGTTTATTCACAACTATAAAACCTCCTGTTTTGGCTTTAAAATCCTCAACTGTCAATTTGGTTAGATAAGTATTTTTTCATAATGATCTATGATATGATTTAGTCAAATGTTCAAAGCTTTTGATTTTTTTTTTTTTTAAATAAACTTTTCAGGGATGCCTGGATGGTTCAGTCACTTAGGAGTCCAACTTTGGCTCAGGTCATGATCTCATCACTCATAAGTTCGAGCCTCAAGTTGGGCTCTGTGCTGACAGCTCAGAGCCTGCAGCCTGTTTCCCATTCTGTGTCTCCTTCTCTTTCTGCCCCTCTCCCTCTCACACTCTTTTTCTCTCAAAATAAATAAACATTAAAAAATTTAAAAAACTTTCTAAAATCAAATTCTAAAATAAAGCCTTTTGATGACAATGTAACTGAAATATTCCAGAAGATCACTTGAATATCTTGAAGATTCTGCTTCTCATAATTAAAGAGACATATTAAGATAATTCTGCTTAGCTGTTATGTTAAACTTGAAGGGAGGCATTGTTGAATAAGTGAAACTAAACCCTCTTACATTCTATTTCTGTAAGTGCAGTAAAATAAGTGTTCTAAAAATTGTATGCAACTCCTAGAATTCTGATAGTTCCTGGTATATTATCTTGTAAGTTGTGTCACAGAAAATAACCAAATTTCTTTGTCAATTGCATTGTGATGAATTCTAATCACATCTGTATGAGCATGTTTAGTCTTTTATCATTTAGATAGTTATACTTTTACTGAGATGCTTTACAACAGCTTCCAAACAAATACATTTCATTTTCAGTGAGACTTACAGAAAGATCTCCAAGTACAGGTCTGTGATAATCTTAGGATCATAAAACTAAAGTAGGTAAAAATTTCTAGAACTAGTGGAAGAGTTAAATTCAAGCAGAACAACGTTTAATAACCTGAGAATGAATCAAGGAAGATGATTATAATTTTTATAACGTTTTTGGTTTAATTATTACTTATTTGTTTAATGTTTTGTTTTTCCAGATTTAAGAAAACTTTTTCTCTTAACTATGACTTATTGCAATTTGATAAAATATACCTTTGTGGATACATTAAAATGCTTCCTGTTTTTCCCCAACTGATCTCTCCAGAATTCAGAAACTATCAGTGAATATTCTTGTATTTTCATGACAATATATTTATTTGCATAAATTCAATAATAATCTGTTCTCCTTGTGACTGGATACAATTGAAAACATTCATTATATTGTCAAGGCTTTGACTGGAATGCCATATTTGAGGAGATATGCATAGACTTAGATATGATCAGATTGTTTTTAGGAACTAAGATTGACTATATGGAGTCAATAAATCCTCCTGGAAAAACAACCTTATACCTTGCTTACAAGTGTTGGGGTGGAAGAACTTCCTTTACCCTTCAAGGTTCTTCTAGGTGGACAAAGAATCAAATTGACAGGAGACAGATTAGCAGGAGAAAACTAAATTTAATAATGTACGTATAGAAAATCCACACGTACATGGAAATTTCAAGGACAGTGAGGCAACATGATCCTTATGTGAGCCAAAGAGAGGGGTATGGGTTTGAGGATACAGAGAAGAGAGAGACTCTTAGCAGGAGAGTGAAAGGAGTTGTTTGGAAAACAAATGTGCTGTTATGCAGAGAAGTTTCTTAAGTAATGAGGACTCTTAATAGCACTCTTCTTGGTACAAACAGGCAATTGAGGGGAAGACAAAGAGTTTTTCCTGAATCTGCTCCATTTGGATGCTTTTAATTCAAAATAATGTTCAATCCAAAGTAGCCCATCTCAGGGCGGCCTGCCCTTGTCCCTGCCCCTGTCCCTACACAGGGTTTCCCAGAACTTTACTAGATGTGTAAAGGAGGTCTCTTCTTAGAAGGTGCCAAGAACCTCAGGATGTCTGGGGACCTTGAGAAGAAAAGAATTCATTGAAATCTGAAGCTGTTTCAAGGCTGTCTTCTAAAACTCCTCTTGATTGGCTATCCTCAGAACTCCAAAACGATTTTTAAAATTTAATCCAATTATTAACCTTGGTTTTCTTTTGTTTCCATAGAAATACCTCTTAATACCTGATTATTTGAACCATAGGTCTAAATTTGAGAACACACTGGTATCACCACTTCCTGATGAATTTAATGGAACTGACCTATTTTCAAAACTAAGAGACTGGTTCAATGAGACAGAACAATCTACCAACTCAACTTCTAACATGTGAAAGTTCTAAGAAAGTTGGGGCCAAAGGCAGGCCACCCAAAATGGACCACTTTGACCTTTTATTTAAATTTAAAGTTACTTAAGACACAGCCTGTGCAGGAAGGACACCAGACCTTTCTCTATACCCCCTGAAAACAGAAAATAAGTCTCTCAGGTGAAAGACACCCTCCATGTACCAGGAGGTAAAGAGACTTCCTTAACACCAAAGACAGGAAATTCAGGGCCCAGAAGGCTGTTCAAGCAATACTTGTTATTTTTACTAACTTACTACCACAGTCCAAATTTTGTTTAGAATTTCTTACCAACTGAAGCTCCTAACAGTAAATTCTTTGTCGTGTTAATTCTTCACAGGTTTATTGTCTCTGTCTAAAAAAGTATAAAAACTGTCTCCTTGGTCATTTCTTTAGTCTCAGTTTCACTGGACAGCTATGTGTACACAGTAAAACTTTGGATTTTTCTCCTGTTAGTCAGTCTTGTGTCAATTTAATTCTCCAGCCAGCCAGAAGACCTTGAGGGGTAAAGAAAGAATATTTTCTTCCTTACACATGCTTCAGATAAAAATCTCTTCTTGACATGCTCTTGGGAGATGAAAACCTTCTCCACCATGATCTACAATCTAGAGGTTTGTCTACTGAAAAGATATCACCACAGAGTTGCCTTAGAACACTAGTGGAAAGGACCCTACCAGATACTCCTAACTAATCCTTCTGAAGCTAAACTCAAAGGCATGGATTCTTGGACTCAGGTTTCGCATTTAAAGAAAGCTACATCCCCACACTGGGCATCAGAACTTATTACAGACCTAAAACTCAAACTGACCCAGAGCTGAAGCACAGGACATGTGGGTAGACAAATTTTCCAAAACACTGGACCAGGCTTGTGTATTTTCATAGTTTTTTGTTGTTGTTGTTGTTGTTTTTTTTTAAAGAATAACTTATTGCCTTTATAACCCTTTTCCTAGTCATCTTACTGGGAAAGCTCTTCTGTCAGCTTTTCTCTGAATAGGATGTCCTTTGTTATGCATATTCTTATACTCCTTTTAGACCTCTTTGCCTGAAATGAAGAATGCCCAAGAATGGATTTCTGCTTTGCATTTTAACTTGGAGAGCACTCCTAAGATTCTCAGGAAAATTAGTCATGAAGGACTGTTGATGGATCTGACTTGTTTGTCCTAATCAGTATCCTAATGCTTTTTGCTACATTATACATATGAGGCCCCTTTAATTGATAAAGCCCTATAGTATCAGAAGAACTTACTACTTTCCTGTCGGTTATTTGCCCCATGGGCTGAATCTAATGCTCTTTGTTGCTCTGTCCTGCCTGGAACTCTTATTAACTAACATACCTAACTTTTTCCTCAAGTTTTTCATACAATGGCCTTTGTGTTTAGGAACAATTTTAGTCCCTGGGTTAACACTTTTTTTTGTGACCCTCATTACTCACGGTCAAGCCTTATTATACCCTTTTGTCCCTACCCTGCAAAAACTTGGATTCTGCAAACCTAATGTTGGATTTGTGCCAGAAAAAAATATATTTATGAAATGCCTGAATTAATAGGTTAGCCTTGATCCCTAGAGGGATGGAAAATTTAACAGGTAAAAATGTAAGATTCTCCTTTTCTGTTGTCAGAAGAATTTTCCCCCTTCCAGGTCCTTCTTATTGGACTAAGAATCAAATTGGCAGGAGACAGATTAACAAGAGAAAATGAAATTTAATATATACAGTGAATCCACACAACCGTGAAAATTCCAAAGACAGGCAAAATGAAGTATATATGCTATTGTGAACTAAGGGGATACATGTCTGAGACTTTGAGGAAGGAATATAATTTCCAGGCAATGAGAAAATGTTGGGTAATTAGGCAATTGTCCTGCTATACATATGGGTCACTCAGATAAAATTTTTCTGATAATTATCATTCTGGGAAAGACCCACAATGGGGACTCATCTATTGAGTTAAGGGAGGATTACAAAGTTTCTCTTGAGACAGCAGGGTTCTGATGGCCTTCAGCTCAAAATAATCTCCATGTTAAGGGTGGCCTGCTCTTTGCCCCCACAGTTTGCTCCCATGAAACTTCCCTGAACTTTTCCTATTAAAAGTTAAGCCAGGAGTTTGGCTCAATAAGATGAAATAGTCTTGACAATAGTTCAGTTTAGTTAAATCTCATTTCAGGTGTGTTTTCAAAGTTAGGCCTAGGATTCAAGTAATTAGGTATTAAATAAGATGCATTTCTATGGAAACAAAACAGTAAATATGGATTATGATTGGATCGAATTATAAACCAGTTTGAATTCTCAGGATAGCCAGTCAGGAAGCTTGTAGAGGTCAAGCTTGAAGCATCCTCAGCTACAGTGAGGACAGGCAGTGGCAATTTGATCTTATTTATAGTTCAAGGTCTCTGGTGATCTTTGAGTGGCCCACAGAGCAGGAGGCCCAAAGATAGCCTGTACTGAGCTATCATGGCGAGTTCTTTCCAGCTTATGTTATGTTTATAATCATTTTGCAGGGCTTTGGGGAATAAAGGGAAGTTTTAGTTCTCAGATGATTCCAAGTCAGAAATGTGGAAGAAAAATTTTAAATGTTAGTGTTGAGAGTTGTAGCCAGGCTACGTAAGTCTAGTCTCAGAAGAAACCCTTTGCCTGATTACTTATGTGAGCCCTGCAAGAACAGCCATTGATCATATAGGCTCTTTCAAACCTGCTTTGCTGAACTTTTCACAAGGAATCTCTAGATTGAACTTTTTAATAGCCTCTCAAGGCCAAAAGCCAAGCCAAAGACTTGCCATAAATTTGTCTCTTCCCAAGGTCCCTCAAATATCTCAAGGTTCTTGCACCTGCCAGGAACTGATCTTTATGCACTGCCAGGAAACAGCACCGGCCTCTCTGGAAGGCAGTCACAGCAAGGATTTGGTCGCGTCTGCACAGCTCCTGCCATGAGAAACGAAAACTGGTATCTCTTTCTGCTACTACTGGCTCATGTTGGAAAGAAGCCTGCTGGTATTGACCAGGCCTCACAATATTCCATATCAGACCCATATTCTGAACACAGATACCTCATAAGGAAAAGCAGATTCCTGCCTTTAGATGAAAGCACTGTGGAGGAATGTCAAAATGCTCTTCCTATGGGCCTTGCAGATCCAAGACTTAGATAATAAAGGGGGTTAAGAACACAAGAGTTACAATTGAGTCTGGCCCTGAGACAAAGAGCCTAAAGTTAAGGTACAGATAAAGACAGAACATAAATTACTACATATATCTTTGCTAATTGGTGAAACATAGCAGTCCCTTCCTCAAGGCCTACATGCCACAAACACCCTCCACTGGCACACTGGCAACTGGGATGAGGATAGAGAAGAGCAGCTAAAACAAACCCAGGTACAAAGAAAAACACATTTAGGGCCCCCATGATAGTTTCCACAAACAAACCAATTCAGAAACATTCATCCTCTTAAGAGCCAAACAGAATGACTCCTAACTTATCTATATACAATTTAACCTATATGTTATCCTGTTTTTCACTAAGAGCATCTTGTTAATTCCTTGGTTGTAAATTCACTATGACTGGAATAATTCTGCAGAATATCAAAAACTTGTTATCGCAAAAGGCCTCCCATGGTAGAAATTCCTTTCTCTGACTTCGTGTTGTTGTTGAACCTTTAAATAAAGACACCAAAACCTACAGGACAGATGCCTGCCTGGTGATGAGAAAAAATTTTGGGGCTCTCTCACTCTCTCGCCGACATTGTCCATCCTTCAGGGACCCCTGGACCTGCCGGAGCCGGCCTCCGACAATGCACCAAATAAGGCTGCTGGAAATCCTGTAAGGAAGTCATCAGACTGGTATTTCCAAGGAGGTTTGTTGGCTTCATAAAGTCAGACTTAGTTCCTTCAAGCTGTCTGGTCATAGCTGAGTCTATACAGGTCTCTCCCAAATAGGACATTGCAACCAAAACCTTGGTAATAGGTTTTCAATTGTGTCCTGTCATAAGGAAAACAGATTCTTATTGAACTTATACAAATATACTGCCATAAAAATATAAGAATATTCACTCAGTTTGAGTTCTGGAGGGTTCAGGTGGTCAGAATAGTTTCAATTTATTCACAAAGCTGTATTTTAACCAAACTGCTTAACATAAGTTAGCTTAAAAGAACACATTCTTAAATCTGGAAGAACAAGTTTGTTTTTCTAAGTCTGCCATGTTTCAAACACCGTAAAAACTAGAATTATCCTCCTTAGTTTATTAAGCCCTGTGTTACTAACCCTTGTTTTGCTTGAATCCGGCTTTTCCACTACTTCTGAAAATTTTTCTACCCAATTGAGTTTTATGATGTTTTTAATGTTTATTTTGAGAGAGAGAGGGAGGGACAGCAGGAGTGGGGGGGGGGGGGGGGCGGGGGGGGGGGAGGGAGAGAGGGAGAGAGAGAGAGAAAGAATATCAAGCAAACTCCATGCTGTCAATGTAGAGCCTGATTGCAGGTCTCTAACTCACCAGCTGTGAAATCATGACCTGAGCTGAAATCAAGAGCTTGAGCTCACAAACAGGGAGATCATGACCTGAGTTGAAGTTGGAAGCTTAACCCACTGAGCTACCCAGGTGCCCCTCTCATGAAATTTTTGAAGTGTTCCATAGGCCCTTTGGAGCACATTAGATTGTGGCCAAAAGACTTTTAGCATTTAATTTTGGAAAACTGTTCAAAATATTAAAGCATTTGAATATTTGATTACATTGATTACAGATCATTAACCAAAGTGACAATAAAGGATATCAAAGGCCAATACAGAAGGTTACATAGTTGTTAAGCAAAACTTAGCTCTTTTAATATTAAGACTCTTTTTTTTTGTTTGTTTAGTAATCAAAGACCTGACAAGCAGGCAGTTTTGGGGAAAACATAGAATCCTTTTTTTTCTTGTCAGATAAAAGGTAAAGAAAAATTTTTGCTTAGAAAATCTTAAAAGCACATCAATAGTTCAAGAAAAGTTTGTCCTTTTAACAAAATTATATACCAGTATACTTTTGATAGTAAAACTCATTTAAGTTTATCCTAATCTTAGTCAATACTAACAGCACGTAAATTTTTCTTTCAAAAGATTCTTTCTTCATAAACCTTGTACAACCGTTTTTTACATTCAGATTTTGTTCTAGGTTTTCCTTCTCTAAATAACCAGTCTCATTTTAGGACAAAAAATTTTTTTTTGCTCCTCAAAAAATATATTCCTCATACTTTCTTACCATAAACTCTTAACTTTACTTGCATAGAGTTTTCTTATTATTTTCAGTAATCTTAATTACACTTATTAGATTTCTTAATGCTTAGAGACCTTATTTTCTAGAGACTAAGTAGTAAACAATTGTGAACGATGTGTCCTCAGAATTCTTTAGATTAGCAAATATGTGGATATATCCATAACTCTAGAACCATGTGCTTTTTCATAGTAAACTTGTTTTATGCTATATTGCAAGATTGTACTAACAGACACAGATTTAGTTTTAGTTTTTCTGTAATAAGACCGAAGTAGATAAACTTATGTTAATGACTTAATGTTCATTATTTTGTCTTATTCAGAAGGACAGTTAAGTGAATTTAACCTTACTCGATTTCAACTCATCAAAACTTTAGTTTTAGATTACCAAGAATTTTGGAAGCCATTTAAAAGTTTATGTATGAACCTTTTTGTTTTATTTGTTTTTTCTTATGTTTAGACGACTCACAAACCTATTGGATATTAAACAAACATTCTAATTTTTTCCTGACAAATTTTGCCACAGAGAAAACCTGAACTTGTTTGACTTTCTGTAAACCTAGGTTGAATAAAAGTATTATATTTAATGATGATAACTCTAAAACATGTCTATTTTAATTATACCCACAACCTTTAATTAGCTTTAGTGCTGAGTAGCTTACCAGATCACATGAACTTGAAAAACACTTAGGTTAGTTTTCATCTTTCTGAATTTTATTTATTTAAAAAATTTTTTAAGTGTTTTATTTCTGAGAGAAAGACAGCATGAGCAGGGGTGGGTCAGAGAGAGAGGGAGGCACAGAATCTGAAGCAGGCTCCAGGCTCTGAGCTGTCAGCACAGAGCCTGATGCGAGGCTCGAACCCACCAACCGTGAGATCATTACCTGAGCGCAAGTCGGATGCTTAACCGACTGAGCCACCCAGGCACCCCTTATCTTTCTGAATTTTAGAATGCCCAATCTTTACAAGTAACCTTGCCTTCAAGCCAACTAAATAGGACTCTTTTCCACACGAATTTTAACAACACCATCTGAAATTAGAGAAAAATCACATTTACAATCTATGAACATGGACACGTATACAAATACATGGGCACAATGCAAATAACTTCTTAGAGCTTTTGTTTTTATTTGTGGAGATGATATTACAGGCTCCATTTCCCAATACCTCTTTGTTATCCCCCTGATGGAAAACGTCTAAACTTTGCATTTCAAGGAATGGTTCTTAGATCCTAGAGAAGATGGGGGGGAAGGGGTCGAGATTTACATCATAAGGGATAAAGAGAGTATTTAAGTTTTCTCCTAGGTGCATAACTGGACCTATCTACCTATTATCAGAGGTGCTCCATCCTGGGCACAAGAGTCCTTTTAGCATTTGTATTTTAATAAGGTCTCTTCCCACCTTTTTTTTGTTCCATCAATCTCAGGTAATTGTGGGCTCTGTTTACCTCTCAAAGGCAAGGTTTATAGTTTCAAGGGACAGAAAAAGAATGTGAAAAAAATTCCCTCTAGGGATTCAGGGTGATTCCTATTTAAAATTTATCCTTTCCCCCTTAAACAGGACGATTTTGTTCCAGTATCCTGATCTTTTAGGGTATCCGCAAACATTGAGAGGAATAGGTGAGGTTTCGAGATTAGTAAAGATAGGTGGGCTTTGATTAGTTTCTAGAGTTGTATTTCTGGTTTTGTAGGGATTTGTAAGGACAAGACTATTGTTTCTATTTTCCCAAAGACCTGGATCACAGCCTGAATATTAAGGGGTAGGCCTTTTTAACTCAATCTGCTTCTTTGTATCAGGGAGATTTTTAACTAAAATGAGAATCAAAAAGCATTTGTAACTTTGTCAAGTTTGATTAAAGCATTTTAAGAAAAGACATTTTTCTGGATATACAATTCAAACTTGGCTTTTGTAAGCCTCTGAACACTGGCCTTCCACGGATCATTTGTAGGAGGGCCCAAGAGAAACTTTGGTCACCTGTTTATGCAGTGAAGGGAAGATCGTGAATACAGTCAAATTATATCACTGCAAATCTTGTAGGAAAAGGGAAGTTAAAACAGGCAGAGAAGGCTAGATTTTAAGAATGGGATTGCACATTGGATATGGACATTTTTATCTCAAGTTTATTTTCTGTTGTTTTGTCAAGGGAGTCCCTAAGGCTATCATATTAATAAGACAATTTAGAGCTCTTTATAAAAATATGTGTTTTAAATATACCCAATTTAAAGGATCCATCCTTTGGCCATTGAGAAGTAGGATCTTCTGAATTTCAATAGTAACTCAAACAAGCCTTTTGAGGACTTAACCAAAGACACAAGAAGTACCCAGAGAGGTCATAGATAATGCAGCCCCCATGATCCAAAATTTACTTCCAAAATTAGTCTAAGTATTAGAGACAGGTAGGTTCTCCCAGGATACCTGGAGGCCAGCCATAGGGAAAGTCAGAGGTCTGTCCTGGCAGCACTTTCAAACAGAGCCACAAGAAGCCAAATTAAACCACACAGGCACAAGATGGCTGACAAAGTAGTCCAGAAACTCCTGACCAAATAAGGGGGGGGGGGGAAGACATGAAACCCTGTTTCTAAGAAATCCCTACCCCAAGTACTGAATGTTCTATCCCCTAGTTAACAACAGTCAATGAAAGATAGAAACTCAAAACCCAGGGCACGGAGCTTGTTATCTCTCTTGCTCTTTCTATCTCTCAAGCTCGCCCATTCTCACATCTTGAGAGTGTACTTGTTTTAATAAACTTTCCTGCTTTATTTATTCATTGTGTTTTATTGGTCCTTGAATTCTTGATCTTGATTCCAAGAGCTTTAGCCAACATCTTTGGGATGGGCTGGGTTGAGGCTTCAGGGCCAAGGATCTCCCCAGTTCACATGGGGACATATGAAAAGCAAAGGCCTTCTTTGTACAGACAGTAAGGATGATGTAGTGAAAATAGAGTTCTGGTCTATGAAAACGTCATATCCCTTCAGTCTCACACACCTGCTAATGTCATACACCAGGAAGGTGAGATTTTCTAGCACTAAGAGACAACAAAAGTTCAGATGACAAAGATTCCTAAGGACTGGGACGTCTCATGACACTCTCTCGATAACTAGCATGGCTAGAGACTCAGAACCCCAGTCTATTCAACTGACCACCAAACTACACCCCAGTAAGTGCCCTATCCATACTATGCAGACCAAACAGAGTATTTTCAGTAGTCACAAAACCAAGCTCTTAGGACTTGGGCAAGATGATAAGAAAAATCTTATTATCTGGTATATGCACATCAACAGCATTATCAAAGCTTGCATCTCTTGGTGCCAAACCAGTAACGAGGAGGATGGGCTTTGGGGTTTGGACAGTGTGTTGCTTCACAGTGTATTTCCATGCACAGAAGTTTTCTTAAGGTTGGCAGATGACCTAATGTCAATCTAGTCCATGTCCAACTTATGCTAACAGTGGAATCTGAGTTAGGTGGCAAGTTCTCTAACACTTTTTAAGTGTTCAACTAGTGCCCACCAATTTTGTGGCCCTGGCTTCCAAGAGATCCATTAGCAATAGCCTTTACCTCCCATGCACATTATCACAGACTTAGAAGACACAAAGAAAAACAAAGGCCAGCTCTGAAAGGAAATGAATCCACGGCCAGAGAGTACTCGACCATATTTATCCATAGAGGCTTTAAGCCTGCGGAACTAGTTCCACAAATATTTTCTCCTGCTAACCTAAATTTAGAGAAAAAGATTCTCAATACGGTCACTCCATCAGACTCCACACGTAGATTCAGGGAGACTGACTTGGTAAGATCTGCTGGTCTTGGTAAGATCTGGTAACAACTGCTGGCTCTATGTCAGATGCCCCAAGGATCTCTCAGCTTGTCCAGGGAAAGCAGTGTCCAGTGAATTAACGTATCTTGCCATATTAACAGTCAGGAACAATTTCCTGTCCCCTTCTAGGTCCTTCTACTAGACTAAGAATCAAATTGTCAGGAGACAGATTAAGAGGAGAAAATATAATTTCCTATGTATAGGGAATCCACATAAACATACAAATTCCAAGGATAGTCAGGCAAAATGAAATATATATACGTCATCCTAAACTAAGTAAGACAAAGGGAGTAGGAGTCTGGGACTTTGAAGGTGAGGAATACAATGCCTAGACAGACCAGAGAAGCAGACGTGTGGTAACTAGATGTTTGCCCTGCCATACAAATGGGTAGCCCATAAGATTTCTCTCTGGTAATAACCACTATTCTGGGAAAGGTCCCCAAATTAGATTCTTCTATGTAGTTAAGCAAGGGGCAAAAATCTCTCTGGAGCCTACAGTGTGAATTGCCTTCAATGCAAAATAATCTTCATGTCAAAGTGGCCCATCTTGGAGTGGCCTGTCCTTGTTCCCTATAGCTTTCGAAAATATTCACTAACTTTGATCTGGAAAACATGCCTCAGGTATGACTGCCTTCCAGGATTCAGATGATCATGAATTCACTACACACTGAAGTTGATGTAACTGTAGTTTCTTTTAATGTTATCGTTATGGTAGAGAAATGAAATTTATAAAGGAACTAGATATTGGGAAGCAGATGTGCTCCCCTAAAGGACAATAGGGAGAATTAATCAGAAGCTTAATTCCACTTAACTTTTTCCGGGAAATATCCCGTACCTTACCCCAAATCTGACTCCGCGGAGTCAAAATCACTTATTGCTTCAAGTACATAGAAACTGAAGATGCTCCTATAACCACTCACATTATTCTAATAAATCCAATTATGTACTAGGAAGATGATCACATTTTTGATCAGGAGATTTTTTTTTTAATTGATAAATGCATGGTCAGAAGAACCCTGATGCCATCATTAGAAAGGCTCTTCCTTCTACTGCTCATATGTAAAATAGGAGATCCTTCTCTTATTAATCAGAAAGACTGGAAAAGCTGCAAAGGTTATACTTTTGGATGGATATCAAATACCAATAATGCAGTTATAGACAGAAAGGGCCTTGATCATGCCCTTGCCCAAGGCTTCTCTCCTTGGAGTATCAAACTTGAAAAAGGCAATATACAACCTATTCATAATCATGGCCACCACATTCAATGTTTCTGATCAAGTATTTTATTATCAACAAATTCAAACGATAGCCTGACAGAAACTGTTTTATAGAATTTGACTTAGAAAATAGAAGAGCTCTTGTTATCTTAATGGCCTAACAAAAGATATACTTGTGCCCCTTTAGAAGAATGCTATTTTGAGGCACCGGGATGGCTCAGTTGGTTAAGCTTCTGACTCTTGATTTTGGCTCAGAATCTCACCGTTTGTGGGATCAAGCCCCACATCAGTCTCTCTTCTCTCCCTCTCTCTGCTTACACACACTCACTCTCAAAAAAAAAAAAAAAAAAAAAAAAAAAAAANAAAAAAAAAAAAAAAAAAAGAAAGAAAGAAAGAAAAGAAAAAAGAGTGCTTTTTTTTTTTATGTTAACCAATCTGGCAAAATAACACAAGAACTAAAAACTATAAAGGATTTTATCAACCTATTAGCTATGGTAGAAGACATACCAGGACCCGGAGATAACTTTCATCTCTTTAGTTGGTTATCATCAGGAATAGGATCATGGTTAAGAAGGATGGCACAAACTAGTTTATTACTATTAATCTTTTTAAAATGTTAATTTATTTTGAGCCTAATGTAGGGCTTGATCTCACTAACTGGGAGATCATGACCCCAGCTGAAATCAAGAGTCTGACACTTAACTGACTGAGCCACCCAGGTGCCCCTCTTAATGTTAATCTTAATATGTATTGTTAGGTTAATAAAAGGCTTACTAAAAGTTGCAATTACTGCTGTAGCCGCCCCTACTGCACAGCTAATGTTTGCTGACGACCAAATTAAATGCTTTTCATCAGCAAGGATTTATGAACCAAAAGAACTGAAGGAATTAACAGTTGGCTTTTTCACAAGACTACCCCCCCCCCCGCCCCCCCGGGACTAAATGGAGCTGGTAAGGAAACCACTCTAGCCTCAAGAGATTGAGGCGTTCTCCAGGAAATCAGGAGTGAAGAGGAAAAATATGTGGAAAGAGTTGCCAATAAGGACTCTATTTTTACTCTGGACTGAATCGTATAAAATATGAAGTGGAAATTTGTACTGGCTTCTCCAACTTGCCAACAATTGACAGGAGGTTTTACTTGCTTAGATCTGCTCTATCACACTGAAATCTACGGAGCCCTTAGATATTTAATAATCATTCTTAATACCCTAAATTAGTGCCTACTGTCCACAAGGATTTTAAATTATTGATAATTGCTCTCATGTTTATCACCTTGCTAAGAATGGTCTGTGTAAGATCTGATTATGGTCACTCCTTGATTTGATTCACCTAAACCTCTAGGTGGCTTAACAAAGCTCCAGATGAGGACACTGCCTAAGAACCATTTGCTGATTGCCACCTTGTTGCTCCATGTGGCCTGACTCTAATGACAGGGACTCCTTAAAACAAAGCATTAAACATTTAAAAATCCTCCTGAGTGGGGCGCCTGGGTGGCTTAGTCGGTTAAGCGGCCGACTTTCGCTTAGGTCATGATCTCGTGGTTCGTAGGTTCGAGCCCCGCGTCGGGCTCTGTGCTGACTGCCAGCCCAAAGCCTGGAGCCTGTTTCAGAGTCTGTGATTCCCTCTCTCTCTGACCCTCCCTTGCTCATGCTCTCTCTCTCTCTCTCTCTCCTAGAAATAAATAAAACATTAAAAAAAAAAAAATCCTCCTGAGTGGGATAGGACTTCCCAGAACAGGTCCATCCCAGTGACATGGTACTACATAAGTAGTTGATCAGACATTTTCAGAGAAAGATCTTGATCAAACGGGGGAAATGTGAGAGGTGAAATGAATTGGGATCATTTAGGTCATCATGTTTTAAAATGGAGCCAGGACTGAGGGTTGCTGGAGGGGAGACGGGTGGGCATATGGGCATGAAGGATGGCATTTTTTGGAATGAGCACTGGGTGTTATATGTAAGTGATGAATCACTGCGTTTTTCTACTCCTGAAACCAATAGTGCACTTTTTGTTAACTTGAGTTTAAATACATTTTTTAAAAATGGAGCCAGAAGACCACTAAGGAGATGGGCTTTATGTACATTCTCACCAGAGGAGCCATGAATTTTCGAACTGGGCCAAACTGCACCTATTCCAAAGACGTGGCCTAAACACCAAGCAACTTGCTATACGGTAGGAGACTTTGCTTAGTGATAGACTTAGCAACCAATTATATTCAATCAAGATTAGTTTTCTGCCACCAATACCAATCAAAATTCTTCTTAACATACAATATAGCATTCCCTCTTTTTTCTTTAAGAACCCTTGATTTTGTTCCCAGCATGAGGCAGGGGATGACTATTTGGTTATTGTCCAAAATCTGTGTTGCCAGAATTATAATTCTGAGACCCCAAATAAGTGCTTTATTATGGCTCTGCCTTTTTTTCTTCATCAACACATTACAGCTTCTGGAACAACGCACATCTTATCCAACCTAATGAATCTCTAAAACTTGAAGACACGGCCTGGGCATTGAATTTTCTGTGGGTTCAATGCCCACCCTCTCCCTCACATATATTCCCAGCAAAAGGGCAGAGAGCATATCCAGGTTTGGTTTGCGTGACTATGGGGTAGAAAATAGAATTTCTCTGACAGTGCAGGAGGATGATCTGGGTAAGAACCACATATCCTGCCCGAAGGCAGGGTCTACAGGGTGCTAGGGTGAGGAGAAGGGAGTTCAAGGTACTCATTCCTTATGGATTGGATTATTTTAACCTGCAGGCAAGTTTGACTCCTGAAGGAGAACTTCCCGGGCATGTGGGATCCTGGCCGTTTGCTGGAAATTGGCCTCTGTGCCATTTAGCTCAGCAGGCAGAAATTCTCTCATCATGAATGGTTTCTGAATTGGGGGCTAGCTGGGGTTGTTGGTTATTGTTGCTGCTCTGGCTTTCCTTTGCATCAGGGATGGGACAGCATGTCACATTTTATGTTTCACCGTCAACACAACATCTTCCTGTTCACTCTCCTCACTTTCCGAGGGACTCCACCTCAGCATTCCAATCAGGCTTTGTCACAAGCACTTAGGGTCTTAGTCTGGGGCAGCTTGAGCACCCTCCTTGTTCTACAAAATGGCATGTGAAGGTTATTCTGCTCTCTTACCTTGTCTACTCGCCACAGAGGCAGAGTAGTGGGCATGTGCAAGTCCTTCTCTAACCTCGGCTCTTCTTCCAGCTTTCCAACCCAAGCTTCAGTCTCCTGCCCACAGGAGAACCCAGCTCACTGTAGTGGCCCTTAGTTTCCCTTCCCTGCACAGTACTCTCTGCTGTTCCTTAAACCAGCACATGAGACCAAGCGGCATTTTCCAGAGATTCCTGTACTCATATGGGGATCTGTAAGCATCTAATGTGCCAGCCACCCCTCCCCACATAAAGGTCAAAGGCTAACTCAAGATTTCTCTCTCAGATGCCTTTTTCCCAAGACCCATTCCTCTGATTTCCTTGCCGGATCCCCAGTTGTTTGTCTGCAATCTCTGAAAATCCCTGAGTGAAATCTGAAACTGGCTTCACAAACAGAGACAGAAGGGGCAGGCAATTTCAAAAGAGTAAGCAACAATTTTAATAAGCAAGACAACTTACGAGGCTTGTCTTGGGTGGCTGCAGTAGGTAGATGTTCACACCTGCCTGTGAGACTCTTAGGATTTTTTAGAGGCCTTAATGAGGCTGAGTCACGTGTACCATCCAGATGCTCTCAATATCACATTGCTCTCTCAAAGCTACAGTACTTGAAAATAGATCCAACTAGGGGCGCCTGGGTGGCTTAGTCGGATAAGCGTCCGGCTTTCGCTTAGGTGATGATCTCGCGGTTCGTGGGTTCGAGCCCCGCGTCGGGCTCTGTGCTGACTGCCAGCTCAGAGCCTGGAGCCTGTTTCAGTCTGTGACTCCCTCTCTCTCTGACCCTCCCCTGCTCACGCTGTCTCTCTCTCTCTCTCGCTCCTAGAAATAAAATAAAAAAAAAAGAAAATAGATCCAACTATGAGAACAATGTTGGGGGGCTGCAGAGGAGCCTCCAAATGCCAGGTTCAGCTCTGGGATCAATCAGAGGTCACATCCTCTCCTTGACCTCCTCCAATACTTACTGTATTATTTAAAATTCCTGCATCTTCTTTACATCTTGATATCTTGCTTTCCTTCAATCTTGACTCTCTTCTGTTGGAGCTTTAGAGGTTTATTTATCAACATTCATGAGTAATCCTGCTTCAGAGTTTGATTGGAATTGATTTGGATTGATCTAGCCATCTAAAACAGAGCATTAAGTTTCCCCACCCATGACTCTTGATTTTATTTAGATTTGTTTATATCTTTTCATAATGCTTTGCAGTTTTATTCATGAAGGTCTTACACATCTTTTGTTGAATTTATTCCTAGATGCCTCACAGTTTTTGTTGACTTTATGGATAAGTAGTCTGTTTCTATTACATTTTTCTTCTAGGTGGTTTATAGAGAGGTATGAGAACTCCATTTATTTTCCTTTGTTGATCTTTTATAAAGTAACCCTGGAGAATGGTTAATTTGTGTATCCTGTCGAATTTCCATTGTAGACAATCATGTGATTATTTGATAACTATTACATGATAAGTGTGTTTTTTCCCATCCTAATTCCTATAGCTGTTCTTTTTAAACATAGTGATTAAGAGCACAGTCTTGAAATTGTACTGCCTGAGTGCCAACCCTTATTAGCTGAGTGACCTTGAGCTTCCTACTTCAGTATTCTCATCTGTATCATGGAGATAATAATGTCTAATTCACATATTTTTTAGTGAAGATTACATGTTATTGGTTATTTGTAAATCTCTGGAAACAGTGTTCCACAAATAAGTTTGCAATAAATAATGCTATTATCATTACTATTGTTGTTGTTACAGCTAAAAGCATACAACATCATGTAGAAATGGAAGATGCTGTCACTGGCATGACTGTATTTTCTTAAAAAGAAAAAGTGCTGTAAGCTAACATCATGTTCTGCAGTTAAGAGTATCAAACTTTGTGGCTTATTTAAGTATTGGATGAGACTTCAAATCTTTTCCTAACAAGACTTACTGGTTTTCTAACAAAAGCTCACCTGTTGGCATTGATGGATCATCACTTAATCCAAAGGCGAATGGCAGGTTGTTCACCAGTTGTTATAAGAAAGGATCAGTTTATCCACCTGCTCATTTGGTTTCCAAAAAATATCCCTATTTTCAATGCACAGTCAGTACCAAAATTTGCTTTTCAATCACTGGTCAGAGAGTATAATCAAATTTCTCTCTCCTCTAACTGTAAATAAAAGCCTGGCTGAGAAAATCTCCATTTAGGAAAAATAAAATATTCTCTATTTTTTGGTAATTTTATTTTATTTTCTTAAACAATTTTTAATTTTATTTGTTTATTTTGAGAGAGACAGTGTGCATGCAGGGGGAAGGCAGAGAGAGAGAATCCCAAGCAGACTCTGCACTGTCAGCGCAGATCCTGATGTGGGGCTCAATCCCACAAACTGTGAGATCATGACCTGAGCTGAAATCAAGAGTCAGATACTTAAATGACTGAGCCACCAAGGTGCCCCTATTTTTGGTAATTTTAAACTGTTATTAAAACAAATTAGATCATCAGAGTTTGCCATATAAGCTTGGTTCATAGAATCACCTTCACTCCATTGTATTAAATAATTAACCAAGTATGGTCCATTGAAATGACAATGTGTTAGCTGTAAAAGTGTTACCAAGCAGAGCGCCTGGGTGGCTTAGTCAGTTAAGCATCCGACTTTCGCTTAGGTCATGATCTCGCGGTTCGTGGGTTCGAGCCCCGCGTCGGGCTCTGTGCTGACTGCCGGCTCAGAGTCTGGAGCCTATTTCAGTCTGTGACTCCCTCTCTCTCTGACCCTCCCCTGCTCACGCTGTCTCTCTCTCTCTCTCTCCTAGAAATAAATAAAATATTTAAAAAAAAAAAAGTGTTACCAAGCATAATGTGCACTAATCAAATAGGATCTCTTATATAGAATCTCTGATGAAAAATTTAGTTTAAAATTTATAATTGGAAAATGCTTCTGTCTCATATAATGAATTAGTTGAGGATTTTTTTCTCCCTCTCTTATTTGGTATGTTTAAACTTACTTTTTGTCTGGCTGTCAAGAAGTCTAGAGCCAAGTTTAGAAGTTTAGTCACATAACAACATTAACCACTATTGTTAGCATCTTTGAATTCCTATTTTTTTCTCATCCTTATTTTCCTTTCCTGATTTATTAGACTCTATTAACCATTCCAGCATCTTCTTTTTTAAGTTCATTGAATATTTTTTGACAGAACTGTGGTATAAATTCAAGAATTTTAAAACTTAACCATCAGGCTGCCTTTACCAAATGACCATCAAGCCACAAAAGCAGCATTAAGCAACTACTAAATCAACCACGATGAAAGCAAATAAAAAATAAGACAACACTGCTATGAACTAAAGGATTTTATTTTCTTCTTACATTTGCTTCTATGAACAAGCATGTCATCTGAAGTTTGGAACATGTAAATTATATATTTTTAATACAATTAATTTGCATTTATCCTTGAATAGAGATTTGATTATTGAGTTAAAAATTACCTGAGTTATCTTTTCCTTTAGTGAGTAAAGTTGAGCATAGTCTTCCTTCTTTTCTCAGCTGGATAGCTGTTTCTAAAATATTAGCAGGAGGCTTTTATAAAGAAGATATCTTCACAGACAGCATACAATGACTTTTTCCTCCCTAAGACTGTTCAACTAGCAGCAGGGACCCTAATTTCTTTTATCTTAGTGAAGTTTCTTTGGCTCCCAAAGGAAGATGGTGCAAGTTGGAGCCAAGGTCCCATGATTAATGAACACATCTTTTCCCATGTGACAGCTCCAAGATGGCATTTATATTGCGTGAAGTGTATTCATTTCACAGAGGAAGAAGATGACTTGAAAAAAGATTTAAAAAACAAAAAATTCAGACTGACTTAGTTTGGTAGTCAAAATTCTAGATAGATTAGCAGAGAGAACTGACTGTGTTTTATTTTTTTCCATGTGTCCTTCTCTTCTGTATTCTTTGCATTAAAATTATTCAGGAAATCTACTTGCAGCAGTATGGTGTCATTAAGTGACTGAGAACACACACCAAGAGATTGTCAGGTCCTTTTCTGTCCAATGAAGAGCTCCCCGTGTGTCAATTAATGTACAAGTTTTCTCTCCTGTATTTACTGCTCTAATGACCTGAACCATTTGCTGAGGCCTCGCTTAGCAGACAAGAGCAGCAGCAGTGGTGACTTGGGGCTCTCACCATGTGTTATGTCTCGCTGATGTTGTTCAAAGAATCAAGACATTCTGAACATCCTTCAGTTCATTGTAGCTATAAGGATGGAAGCTAAGGGGAAGAATGACTAGAATAACTTTGGTGCCCAGCTCTATTGGGCACCTGCTTGGCTCCTGTCTTGATTCTGTCTTCTCTTTCAAGGAAAGTACTGTGAGTAGACAATATAAAGAATGCTGAGAAGGTTGAAAACTGACAAGCATATTGCTAAGGCCTTGTATTGCTCAGTAATAATTCTTGTTTATCTATATTAGGTTATTTCATTAAATCTACTTTTAAAATAAAGCATTGTATCCTTTTAAAAACTTACAAACATGTCATTAATTCATTAATTAATCTTGACTCTCTTGGTTTGTTCATTCATTCATAATTAAGCGTGTATTTGAATCTATGTGCCACAGACTAGGTTGACACAGGAATGGAGCAGTAGGGACAACTCAGTCCCCCATTAAGCAGTTTGTACACTAGTAGAAATATAGATTTTGAACAAGCGACTGCCCATGAGTTGAGTAATGTGAACTCCAAGTGCAAAGTGTAATGAAAGCTTATAGCAAAATGTTTTAGGTTAAGCATCCCAGAAGCAGACTTGTTGTATAAGCTAAGAATTGTTGTATAAGAGAAGTGCTCTGCAGAGTAATCAGGAATTAAATGAAGGCAGCATGAGAAGAAGGGAGAAGAAAACAAGCAAGGACATAATTTCTGGAGGTACTTTTAGCCTGATGCTGCAAGGGAACTCTGGACAATAAATTACACCTCAGGATGTGTCCTGAGCCAAGGCAGGTGAGCTGAGTTTTCACCCTGCTACACCATCTGTCCCTTGTGAAGGTGTAGATATGGAGCAAGAATATGAGCATGGTGGTGGTGAGAATGTGAAGTCCAGATGCTTTGAGCTTTTTACACAAGTGGCACAGGAGCCCGAGGGCAGAAGGCCAAAGAAGCATCACAGGTATAGCCCACTGGAGGTGAAATTGCATAAAGCTGGGAGGTGGGCAGACATAAATGATAAAGGCGGCCACACAGGATCTGGGTATGACATGAACAGTTTCCATTAGGGTTGCATCCTCTGCATTGTTCTGACCTTTTGCCTCTAACATTTAAGTCACAGCTTCTTCCAGATGGTGGTCATCATAATTTCTAGGGAAAAATTTATAAGAATTAACAGGACGACCTACCACCCTTATGGCTGCAATGGGTCCCAAGACTGTGGTTGATTTTCATGATCTTTTTCCTCTATCACCTCTTTTAAATTCCTCTCCATCTTAGCTAGCACTTCTGCTAGTCCAGGTGGCTTACCAGGGGGTGGGACCTGTATTTTCACCTTTCCCTTTCGGTTTTGGAAATTTTTATTGTCCTGTTCTCAAGCTTAGAGATTCTTTCCTCAGCTGTATCAAGTTTATTAATGAACCCATCAAAGGTATTCTTCATTTCTGTTAGTGTTTTTGATAACTAGTAGTTATTTTTTATTCTTATAGAATTCTATATCTCTGTGTTCACATTATCTGTCTTTTCTTGTACGTTGTCTACTTTTTGCATTAACTCCCTTACCATGTTAATCGGTTTGTTTTTTAATTACTGGTCTAGGAATTCTAACATTCCTGTCCTTTCTGGCTGGTTCTAATGCTTGTTCAGTTTCTTCAAACTGTGTCGTTGTTGTTTATTTCTTTCAGTAGGTCTTGAAAATTTTTTTGTTGAGAGCTGAACATGTCGTACTAGACAAAAGGCCTTTAGGAATGGAGTGGTGAGGTGTGAGGGGAGTGGAAGCAGCCCAAAGTCTATGATTAAGTCTCAGAATTATAGTGAGCCTGAGCCCCTGGACAATGAATTTTACTAGTGCTTCTCAACATAGTTCTTATTTTAGGGGAGACAGAATGGCTTGAGGGGGCAGTTGGGTATTCCTTCCTCCATTAGGCTGTGCTGTGATAAAACCCCAGCAGGTTAGGCTCTGGTGTAATAGTTTCCCCTAAAGGCAGGCCTTACTAAGAGCAGAATGCTCTGGTATTTTTAAAAATGGTCCCTTTCTCCTTCCCTGCTGAAAGTATGAAGAGATTTTTCTCTGATGTTCACGGTGAGTTCCTGAAAGTAAAACTCACAAAAGTGTGTGGGTGCCCCAAGTCTGGGTCCCCTGAAGTTTTAAACTCAAACTTGCCTGCCATGAGGCTCCAGTAATTCATCATTTACAGGTCAGGTTTTCCTACCCTGGCATTGGTTTCCATGGCGCTTCTGCTCGTGGATTCTTCTCCAGTGAGCTGTGATTCTGTGTATTCATCTGTCTGTCTCCCCAATTTTGAATACATCTGTTTGCCCTGTGACCTTGCTTCTCTAGTGGATATAAGAAGAGTTGTTGATTTTTTGTCTGGTTCAGCTTTTTACCTGTAATGGAGTGCTGAGTTCTGAGCTGCTTACATGCCAGGTAAGCAACCAGAAGCCCAATCTCCACTTTTTATCAGACTTCTTGCTCCACTGAAGTCTACTCTTTGTCTACGTGTTGTACAGGTGATGACATCTCCATCCTGCTGGTTGCTTACGCCAAAACCTCAGGGCTGTCTTTGGCTTCTCTTTCTTTCTTCTTTGTATCAGCCTGTCAGCAAATCCCACAGCATTACCTTTAAACATATCTATCATCCTAGCACTTGTCATTGTCTCCACAACTACTTGCCTGGTCTGTGCCACCATGTGCTCGCACTGGGACATGGCAGCAGCTTTCCATCTGACCTTCCTTGGAGCCTTGCCCTGACTGTTGTCACCACAGAGCAGCCAGAGTGAAGCGGCTGTGATTTAGGTTAGATCACGTCACTCCTTGCTTCAAAAACATCCAAAGGCTTTCTGGAGAAAATCCAAAGTCCTTCTGGGGGCTTGCAAGTCCCCCTATCATCTTCTGACCTTTTCTTCTCTTCCTTGTCCCCTCACCCACTCCATCATAGAAGTACCGGCCTTCTTTCTCTTCCCTTGAGCTCAGGAGATTTAATGACACCTAATGTCACTTGCGCTGCCCGTCTCTGAGAGTGCTCCTTTCTGTGGGATCCCCACTGCTAACTTCTTTGACTCCTTTAACCCTTTCCTCAAAAGTCACCTCAATGAAGCCTCTCCTCCCCACCCTGGGTACAACTGCAACTACGTCCACTCTTGTTCCATTTTTCTATGCCCCATCTTATTATTTTGACCATAGCACTAATCAGCTTTTTTGTATACAAACATACCATTTACTTTTTATTTGCTAAGTTGTATATAAAATATAAGCTCATGAATTCAATAGCTTTTTCCAGTTTGTGTCCTGAGTGCCCAAAACAGTGCCTGGAATGTGGTAGGTGCCTAATAGGTGGGGGGTTTTGATGAATAAATTAATGATTGTGGTCTTCAAGTAGATTTTTAAAAATATCAACTGCAAAATTAACATAGCAGACAAAGGAGTCCAAAAAAAGTCAATGGGACGGGAATTAGATAAAACCTTTCCAGTGGCCAAAAGCAAAGAAACTAAACTGATAACAACAGAAGCAAAATCCTATATAACCAATAAACCACCACAACAAGGGACAACAAAAATCCGTCGTCGTGCTGCCATAATGTGTTTTATCACTGTAACTGTTGATTCACATTGTAAGTTCTCCTATGGAAAATATTTCCGTGGCAAGATGTTCAGTTTCTAGCTTATGATACGAACCTATAAAAACAACATCAGAACCACTCCCAGACCACAGAAAAACACAACAAATAGAATTTTGTAGCATGCAGGTAATTATATATATTGCTATAAAGAAGAAAGTAATATATATGAAGCTATACATCCTATTCATTTTAAAATTAAGCAATTTAGGGGTGCTTTCATGGCTCAGTCACTTAAGAGCCTGACTTCGACTTATGATCTCGCAGCTCCTGAGTTCAAATGCAACCTCGGGCTCTGTGCTGACAGCTCAGAGCACAGAGTCTGCTTCAGATTCTGTGTTTTCCCTTCTTTCTGACCCTCCGCCACCTGCACTCTCTGTGTGTCTCTCTTTTTCTCTCTCTCTCAAAAATAAATAAACATTAAAAAAAGACAATCTATTAAAATTAAGTAATTTATAGCAAAGAAGGAACAAATTAATTAGTACTATTGCTTTAAAAATACTACAATCTATTGTTTTCTATCAGCATTTGAAATTAAATACTCATAGCATACTGACACTTTATATGCACATGTTAACTTATTTTGTCACTTCTGACAAGATTTCAATCCTGAGTGAAAGATTTCAATCCTGAGTGAAAGATCACTGACATCCAGCAGGGATAGTCTTTAATTATCATTTCTTTCACAGTCTAAAGGGACTGTTCTGACTAGAGAAGCAACTAACATTTTATTTTGACAGTTATTTGAATTGTAATAAAGAATAGAATGCTCTTACACAATACATTTACGGTTTTGGTGAAGCAATCCGTTGAGAAATGCATTTTGTGTAGCTTCAGTCGAATTCAGCAGGGCCTCTGCAAAGGAGGAAAAAAAGGGAGTTATAAGAAGATATACAAGCCTTTTCATTTTTAAAGTGGTGCTTTTGGTCTTTGATCATACTGTATCACAGTTACATCACACATGCTTCACGTGCCAGTCATCTTACCTGGAATGAACCACTTCTTTTTTCACTGCTAAGTCAAGCCTTCTTCATTTTCAATTCCCCCTCCAAAGTTGTGCAAACAGTAAATAATAATTTTATTATTATTATTTCTGGTGTGTGTATACGTGTGTGTGTGGTGTAAGCGACTATTGTGGAGCCTCTTGTGTCTCTCTCCTACTTTAGGACCAACTCTGAAATTTTTCTTGAAAGTCTCTAGAAGATCACATGGATGACCCCATGATGAAAAACCCCATTACCACTTCTCAAACTTCTCATTTAATGTACCAAAGCCCTGTGGGGTTTAGGATTAAATGAGGTAGGCTTTGGCACTCCCATTGTATGTATATGGATTCCTCTGTTATGCAAAAGTTGCTTGCGTTAAATCCAGATTCCTTATAAGAGTTTACTCTTTCCCCTTCCCCTCTCAACAGTTACTACCATGGAATTGGAGTGGATCGGGGCTGGGCAGGTGGAAAAAAGTGAGTAAAAGATACCACACTATGCTTAGGATTTGCTTAATGTGTGTCAAGCTTGCCTTTTTCCCTTAGAAATGACATTCTTTTTTTTTTTTTTTAAGATTATTTATTTATTTTGAGAGAGAGAGCGAGAGAGAGAGAGAGCATATGAGCAGGGGAGGTTCAGAGAGAGAGGGAGAGAGAGAGAATCCCAAACAGCTCTGCACTGGCAGCACCCAGCCCATCACAGGGCTCAAACTCAAGAACCAAGAGATCATGACCTGAGCTGAAACCAAGAGTCAGATGCTTAACAAACTAAGCCAACCAGGCACCCCTCAAAATGACATCCTTAAACTGAGGCTGTAGGCCCTGCCTGGGTCTGAACACATTGCAGTGGATATCCGGGCCTTTACCAAATTTGTATAACATTTTGTGAATTTATCATGGGGCTTTTCAAAATCCCCCAAAAGTGAATTATCATAGCAAGTTAGCTTTCTGTCATCTATGTCTAGAGTGCTCATCCCTCCAGTTTCGCGAACATGCTGGGAAATATATGAATTGGGTAATTTTTGGTTCAAACTGGAGCAATTCTCCACTTCTACCCCCAACACCTTATTAGGACACAGGACTCGGTAGGTGGCTAGTTGGAACAGGAGGTAATATCTGATGATGTTCAGGAGTATTGCTCCGGAGATGCGCAGAAGTGGACGCAAGTCCTCCCCTGTCACTTTCTGACTGACTAGCCTTTGGCAAGTCACATAACATATCTAAGCCTGAATTATGAAATGATGTAAACACATATGTATCTCAAAGGGTGATTGTGAAAAATGTGGGGGGGAAAAGTACGTGCTTCAGAATAAAAACAACTACTTAAAAATATATTGATGGAAGATTGCCTGAATGACCCCCTTATATCTCTTCCCTGACTTCCCTGACTTTTACTTATCCTCGATAATGCTCAAAAGACTGAGAGGAAATAACAGCTAAAAACTGGATCCAGATACAAAATGTCCCCTGTACCTACACATCTTTCCAGTCCTCCCACACAAAGCAGAAGATACTAAGAACTTAGCACTAGATATTGAGAAATACATATTTAAGCTTTCTGTGCCTTTACCAAACTCAGATCCCCTTAGATTGGGTTCCTCTTTCATTTTACCAGTTTGTATGTGTAAAATATTATTAGTAATAGCTTGTAAACACATTTAGGACAAGCAGTTTTGTTCTTCTTTTTTGCTACCAAGCACATTATCATATAGTAAGATTTGAAAAACATGTACTGAGTTCTGATATTGCAGCAGGCACAGTATTAAATACTGATAAGTATGAATAAATGTTAGTATATTTCTAGAAAAGTGAATGAAATCATGTTGGTGGTTAACAGCCACTGTCTTTTAAAGACAGGATTTTCTGTAAATGTCAGCATTATTGGGAGCCAGGTGTCTCCATGTTTAAGAAAATTGGAAAGGGACAATGCTTTCCAGCTGGATGGTCCTGGCTTCAATATTCAGCTGTTTATCAGGGTAACTATTAAAAACCCTTGTGCCAATGCCAGTGGCAGGTGCCTCTCCCTACCCGCAGATTTCCACTGCACCCTCAGTTCTGAGTCTGAGAAAGCATGATTGCACATAGTTGGCTTACAGCAAAATGACTAGTCTTGTCTTTAAGGAAGAAAATTCTTTTCCAGTTGGAATAGAATGGGAGCCTTTCTTCCACCTGACTGATGCCACCAGCATGGTACGGATAGTTGGATCCTCTAAGTTGGCTCCCTTCTTGCCATCAACCTCTCTCTTAGTCTGTGTCTTTGTCTTCCCCAGATCCTCACAGATGTCTCTACGGACAACCCCCCATATGAGCTCCATCTCAGGTGGAATTCCTGACTGAGGGAGGAAATGCATCAGTCCTATCCCACTTGGGACCAGCCTTGACTGCTTGAGTCATGTGACTCTGTAGCAGTCAGATGCAGAGTTTCATAACACAGGGGCATGCCTTTGAATTTATCCCATAGGACCACACGTGTATTTAGATTTTCCACCTTTGTCACCATATCTCCTTCTAGAACTGAGAGCTATCACTGAGGATTGGGTTCTAGTTTAATAGTTTGTCCAAGCTAGTTTTCATTGTAATATGTAGAAATCTTGGTCATGTTGGATTGGATTTGGCCTTGGAATATAAAGCGGATTAAACTTCAGTATTTTATTTATTTGGGAGATTGGAGGATAAGGCTTTGTTATTTTGCTCCTATTTTAGTAAGTTGACCTATTATATATGATTTGATTCTGTTGGAAGAGATTCACTAGACTTTGATTAGGTAACGTATAATAGTTCGTGGTTCAGTTGAATTCAAAGAACTAGATGGGGGCTTTTGGTACAGATGGTCAGAAGAGTTTTCTACTTTTGTTCTCCAGCCTTACCTACATCACAGATACATGACAACACACTGTAAGGATGTTTCACATTCCTGAGCAGGCAGGCCTGGTCCTATGCAGTTGTAAAGTCACGGATGGCACAGCTATGCCTTGAAAAATCAGTCTTAGAGTAAAAAGAAATTGACATCTTTTATATGGAGGAGTTGCCTTCCTTTCAAAGAGCAGGCACCTGGTATTCTTCATGAATTTTTGCTTTTTGGGTTAAACGTTACAAGAGGAAAGACCTCTTCATGTTCTTTGGAGAACTCCACTAGTACCTGCATTGCTAGTATAAATCGAAAGACTGAACCCCCCAGAGACACAATAAAAAGTATAAATGTGGCAAGTGGCCACAGGGGCCTCAGACTATCTATCACTCTCTGGGAAGCCACAGATTGAGGGAAGCACAGCAGAGCAGGGCAGAAGTGGAGCCACAGTGTCTGCCGTCTCCTTCTTGGCAGCAGATGAGGCATCAATGATCTGAGGGATGCTAGGGACTTGGAGTACAGAAGTTTCCAGGCCCTGTTGCTCTGACACCCAAGCTTAAAAGGTGGGGAATGCAGAACTCTTTCTCTAGGCCTTCCAGCTTGGATTATGGTATGTCTAGAGAGCCTCAGGGATTTCCTAGTGGAATGTCAAGGCTCTCAGTATGAGAAATGAATAGAACTGAGAGCACACCAAAGCGTTTTTGGTCGTGAAGTTGCTAATTTTATTCTGGTTCTTCTGGAAACTCACTTGTAAGAAGCAGCATGAAAGGCTGCTGTCAGAGATCAGTGGTTCTTAAACGTTCATGTGTGGAAGAATCATGTGAGTGGTTTTTCAAAATGGGCCTCACATCAGAAATTCTGATTTGGTAGCTCTAGTTCATGAGTCACAAATATGTATTCTGAATAAACACCCTGAGTAATTCCGATCTGACAGTTTAGACAGTTTGGAAAACACTGGGAAAACAAAATCTAAATGCTTATGACTTCAGTGCCCTCATTTCCCAGTTTAGGGAGACATTCTGGAAAGCAGATTTTTCTTTAAGGTACAGATAATGGAGGACACAATTCTGAGATTATCCCAAGAAGACCACCTACCTGTAAACTGTTTTCTGACTACCAAAACAAGCACCTGGGGGTGGCTCTGTTGGTAATGTCAGAGACGCAGGACAGAGGAGTGCTATTATAGCATGTTGTGTATTTTCTGGTGCTGATCCATCTTCCCAAGGACTCTCCATCACTAGATATGGGAGAGTGGCCTGAACCGGAGTCAGGGGACTTCAAATACATATGAGACCCTTGGCTGACTCAGTCAGTAGAGCGTGCAACTTTTGATCTCAGGGTCATGAGATCAAGTCCCATGTTGGGTATAGAGATAATAAAAGAAATATATGCAAAATTGAGCAAGTCAGTTCACTTTTCTGAATCCTAGTTTCTTCATATGTAAAATTAGAAGGTTGGTCCAGATAATTTTTGGATTCTTTAAAATCCTGTGTTGTGTTTGTGTGCGAGTATATCTTCTTTTAATAAATTTTCCTGAGTATCTCAAAGAAAGTGAGGTTAGTAATATTCCTACATCATTGCCATGTCATTGTTGTCACCATCATCATTTTCTTCCCCAGAGAAGAAGTTGTAGAATGCTTGTGAGGTCAAGAAAGTGAGCTCTCAGTTGCTACGGTATCAAAATCTTTATCTGTTTCAAATTTAGCAAATTTCCCTCACCTGTTGGACATTTTCTTCCCATATTCCCATTTGGCAGCATATATTTTATTTCTCTTCTAGATTTGGTTACCACAATCCTCTGTGTTCAGAAGGTAGCAGAATATAGTCGGAGACAGGATAGCATAATTGCTAAACATGCAGACTTTTGGGCCAAAAAGACCAGATACTGATTCCTGTTTCTGAAACTTACTGGCTATTTAAATGACTAAAATACTCTAAGGTTAATTGCTTCATTTACAAATTTGTATAATGATGGGTAACTATTTGGTGAGCTGTTGTGAGACTTGAATGAGATAAGGCTTATGAAAAATTTTGTGCAATGCTTGACATACAGCAAGAGCTCAGTAAGTACTAGTTTTTTGTTTAGGCCAGAGGTTCTCAACTCTGGTTGTACAGTAGAATCACTTGGGGTGTTTTTATTACATTGCAATATTTGTGTTCCATCGAAGACTAATTAAATCAGTAGTTCTGAGGTTGGAGTCAGGGCATAGGTATATTTTGATAGCTTCCCAGGTGATTCTGTGTGTGTGTGTGTGTGTGTGTGTGTGTGCGCGCCAGTGGTTGGGAACCTCTGGTATTTGCCAAGTGTCATATAGAAACCAGAGACGAGAGAATTCTTTTGGACTCTCATGTATATATGACTGTTAGACATGATCAACACAGCTGATTCAGATCTCCCCAGAGACACAGCAGAGAGGCTTTTGGTAATCACTATAGTGTCAAGCCTTAACTAGTCCCTGGCTCCTGCCCCAGAGGCCCAGGTCATTATGTAGTAGCAAGAAAACAAGATGTGTTGAAGAATCCATTTTAACCTATGGACTCCAATACAGTGTTCTGAATTTTGTGATCTCTGGTTTTGAGGGAGATTTTGCACAATCTGCCTGGTCCGATTGCTATTAAAGAAAACACAGCACAACAACAACAAAATAACCTAGTATATCTGTGAGAGCTATGTAAGGAAGACATTTTCCTGAATGTGAGGGAAGATGGATGTGGGTCACTAGGGGGTTCAGTATTGTGTTTCCCTGGCTGCTGATTCCATGGTCCAACTCGGAGTACAGTACAGGCCCAGTGAAGTTGATTACATTTGGGGGGACCTTCCCTTGAGTGCAGGCCATGAGGGGCTATGGTAGGAACCCCTCCCTAAGGAGAGAGAGAAAAAAAAGAGGAGAGAAGACTTCAAGGTCATCTAGATATGCGCCCAGGTGCCTACATTCCCCTCTGGCCTTGTAAACTGAGACAACTTAATCAGACTGCATGTTTATGTGTGTTACCATATATGGGAGACAAAGAAATAGAAAATGCATTAAAAAAAACTATGCCATGTGATGATGTGGGCCGCTAAGTTCTTTGGGTACGAACCCAACTGAGTGGTGCCGGCACGAATAAAGTTGCTTCCTGGAAAGAAAAGCCTCGGGGTCACGACTCTCTGTGCGAGAATCCTGCAACAGGGCCGCTTTGGTTGCCCTAGCCTTGGGGAAAGCTCTGTTTCCAGGCTCTGGCCTCTACTCCTGTGACCCTAAAGGATTTTTCAGTTTGAGCCTGTCTGAATAGGTAAGGCAAATGCCAGGCTTCTCTAGAAGCTTTTAGAGACATATGGCTGTACTTAGCCAGGGCTCACCTCAGGTTCCTGAAGCTCTAACAGGAATTTAGTAAATGAAATGACACCTTTTGCTTGGAATGAGCTGAATCAGCACATACTCATTGAGGTAAGACAACTGCATCCATAATGTACTCGGGGCTCTGACTCTCCCTTTCACCACAGGAGGCTCCAAACATTTCTGTCACAGGCTCCAAATGTGTGCATTGTATCCTTACTGGAGGGTGGGATTTGAAGGCTACTGTTGAAATATGGAGGGAGGGAAATTGAATGCCTGTGGATTCAAGGAGAGCTGAAGGCAGTGTTGGGCAGTGAGAGGACCATCCATGCCTAAGGGGCGGGTGGAGAAAGACTGCAATGGGAAACCATAAAGTTGGTGTCCTACCTTCTTAGCAGCCCTGCCTCTTCTGGTTCCAAAATTAGATAGTGCTAGTTGACCTGAAATACACAAGTAACCCAATCAGCAAGTAACCCTATCAGCATTTTTCATGGGGATCGATATGAACAGTAAAACCCAGGGGCGCCTGGGTGGCTCAGTCAGTTTAGTGTCTGACTTCAGCTCAGGTCATGATCTACCGGTTCGTGGGTTCGAGCCCCACATTGGGCTCTGTGCTGACAGCTCAGAGCCTGGAGCCTGCTTCAGATTCTGTGTCTCTTTCTCTTTCTAACCCTCACCCACCCACACTCTGTCTATCTCTCAAAATGAAATAAACATTAAAAAAGAAATTTAAAAAAACACCAACAACAGTGAAATCCAGATGTTAATGGTGACAATGTACCACAAGTTGAGGATATGCCTTACAATGAAACGAACATAAAGGTAAAGAGGAGAGTAAGGGAGGAAGAGACCCGAGGATTCCTCTGTGGCTGAACCTGCCCCAACGCTTGGTCTTCCCACTACCGTGACCCATTCGGTTCCCTTTTTAGACCAAGCGAGGTGAATAGTTTCTGACACAGAAAGCCCCAAATACAATCCATTTGACAATTTGATGAGAATTGGCCCGCCACAGGGCAGTAACAATAGAATTTTTTCGTCAGAGTTTCCCTGAATAGGCTGCCTCTCCTAACAGGAATGTCCTTGAGTAGTACAGTTCACAGAACGATTACCTTTGTAGGCAGTTTTCTATGGTCTGCTCCTCACATTTATTCCGCTCTGGGGGATTGAAAGCTCCTCCGTTGCATTCCAGATTTAGACTCAGAACACCTAAATTCAGGTCCTGATAGAGGCCTTGTTTCTACCCGCTTTCATTGGTTTCAGCTGAGGCAGCTTCCCAGTTAAGTGTTGTCTTGTAACTGGCCCTTGCATAAAAGGTGAAGGAGGGCACAATCCGGACCAGAGCAGGTAGTACCTCCAATGAGCCCCCAGATCCGTCCTACCTCCTTTTCACAGGAACCCAGTGCTGACATTGTTTGGACCCAGAAGCTAAAATTATCCATCAGGGGATTATTTCTCTGGAGGTAGAAAGGGGTCTTTCGGAAAAGACATACTACAGATGACTGTGATTAAATAGAGCTATGTAGAGCTCATTAGAAGATGAGTACTGAAAATAGGTTTTAAAGGAATTTAGCCCACCCCTCACCAGCAGCCTGGGGTGGGTGTGCACTGTTTCTTAGATTGATTTAGAGAGGCGCCGTTTATAAGAGGCAGCTTTCTAAACAGTCCAGGCCGGGAAGAACCTTAGAGTAAATGTCAGGCTGAGAAGTGATTCTAAACCTGGGGTGATTTACCCCCTCAGGGGACATATGCAATATCTGGAGGCTTTTTGGTTATCACAGCTGGGGAGGGGGTTGCTACTGCTGTCAGTGAGTAGAGGATGGAGATGCAACTAAGCATTTTATAGTGCACAGAGCAGTTTCTCAGATTATGTGGCCCTAAATGTTAATAGTGCTGCAGTAGAGAAACTGGGCTAATGCTGTTAGGGATACTTGGGAGACATGGGGAGATCAAGACAGACACCCTTTCCAGAGGGTCAGAGGTAGGATTAATGCTGGACCAACTGAGATTTTGTAGTTAAGGGAAGAAAGTGTTAAAAGGAGTACAGGTTAGGAACACCGGTTCTGTGATAGCAGTGAGGTGTCCGTGTCCATTGGTCTTGTGTGGGAAGGTTGAGCTTACTTAAGGGTCCAGAGTAGATTTTCTTTCATTGTTTTTATTCGTGGATAACATGCTAAAGTAATTCACTAAACTATTTCAGTAAAGGAAAATAATTATAAGCACCACTTTTTCATTCTTTTTGTATTCTCAGTGCCTGGCACAGACTAAACTCAATAAATACCTGTTCATTGAATAGAAATGAACGGAATGATAGACCCCTTCTGCAAAACATACATATGCATTTTCCATATAAATATAAGAATATTTACATATGTGAGTGCATATATATTATTTTGCACACATTGGAGGCATGAAATATGAGTATTTATTAACTGTACATTTATTACCTGAGACCTAGAGTCACTTAAACTTTAAATCTTAGACTTCTCATAAACACACAAAAAGATGATATGATAATATTAATATTGATATTATAAGTTTTCTTTAAACTTAAAAAAATTGAAATATATTCACATGCTGTATATTTACCTTTTTAAAATGCACAATTCAGTTGTTTTCGATATATTGAAGACTTTGTGCAATCATCTTCACTATGTAGTTCAAGTACATTTTCATCTTCCCAAGGAATCCCTGGTCCCGTTAATGGGCCCTGTTTACCACATCCTTTGGCGACTACTAATCTATTTCCTTTCTCTATGGATTGCTCTATTTTGAACATTTCATATAAACATAGTCATACAGTATATGGCCTTTGGTATCTGGCTTGTTTCATTTAGCATAATGTTTTTAAGGTCCATTGATTATAGAATATATCAGCAATTCATTCTTTAAAAATTTTTTTTTAAATTTTTTAATGTTTTATTTATTTTTGAAAGAGAGAGAGACAGTGTGAGCAGGGGAGGGTCAGAGAGAGATGGAGATACAGAATCAGAAGACAGGCTCCAGGCTCTGAGCTAGCTGTCAGCACAGAGCCCAACACAGGGCTTGAACCCGCAAACTGTGAGATCATGACCTGAGCTGAAGTCAGACGCTTAGCCGACTGAGCCACCCAGGTGCCCCTAAAAAATATTTTTTAAGTTTATTTATTTTGAGAAAAAGAGAGAAAGCACAAGTGGGGGAGGGTCAGAGACAAGTAGAGACAGAATCCTATGCAGGCTCTGCAACATCAGTGCAGAGCCCGATGCAGGGCCTGAACTCACGAACCTTGAGATCATGACCTGAGCTGAGCTGAGTCAGATGCCCAACCGACTGCGCCACCCAGGTGCCCCCATTCTTTTTTTTTTTTTTAATGCTTAATAATAGTCCATTGAATATACTACCTTTTGTTTTATCAGTTGGTGGATATTAGGATTATTTTCACCGTTTGGCTGTTATGAATAATGCTGTTATGAACATTTGCGTGAGGGCTTGTTGTGTGTACATGTTTTTTATCCTCTTCAGTATCAACTAGGAATGGGATTAATTGGTCACATGATAACCCTAGATTTCCCCGGCCAAGCAACTGCAAACTGTTGTCCAAAGCAACTGTACCTTTTTACATTCTTGCCAACAGCGTATGGAAGTTCCAGTTCCCCCCGATTCCTGGCAATGTTTGTTACTGTCCCACATTTTCATTATAGCCATCCTAGTGAGGATGAAATAGCATCTCATTGTGGTTTTGATTTTTATTTGCCTAGTGACTAATGATAGGCATCTTTTCATGTGCTTGTTGGTCATTTGTATATCTTTTGGAGAAATGACTATTCAAGTCTTTTGTCCATTTCATAATTGGTTTGTTTGTATTTTTGTTGTTGAATTCTTACATGTATTGTGGAGAAATTTATACAAAAAACAAAAGAAAAGAAAAGAATAGTTGACCTATACATTGTGAGAGTGACTTCAGTTGGATACAAATTAGGAGAGGGGAGATGTGGCCAAGGACACTATGTAGTATAGTGTTTTCCCACTGGTCAGAGGTCACAAACCATCCTATAGATGGCTGCTCTTTGGGTCAGGAGCTGTGCCTGGTACAAAGAGATGTGGTATTACAGTCTAAATCACAGAAATCTACATATGAAATTAATTAGCTTATTTGTCTGAAGAGATGTTTAGACTACACTCAGAGTGTAGGTACAGTCCAATAATGATAGTTTTTTGAGTGGTGTTTTTTTTTTTTTTTTTTTTTTTTTTGTTTAGAATGGTACTCAGAGATATGTTTCATTTTGCTCACATATCAAAGGGGTTTGGTATTAGAACCAGGCCGCCTGGCTTCCCAGTTCAGCGTTCATGCTATATTGTCACACAATTTCTACCTCTTTTCAAGAAGATTTGATGAAACAACATTCTAGATCACACAAGGAGGTAATGATAGAAATAAGAAAGTGACTTTTTATATTGCTGGTCTTTGGGACTAACTGATGGAAAGAGAATTTCATCAATGTCACAAACAAAATAGTTATACTTGGACCAAAGGGAAGTGTTTATAATCTACTAATGGCTCTATGACTGGACTCTCACTGGAACCTAGGTATATCTTCAGGCCACCATTTTGTCCTTAACTCATTGCTAGCCAATCTAGAACCTTCAAGGTCCATCCTTAATCAGCTCTTCTGTTGTCTCGGCTGTAAAGGATGAAGAGGTGAAGCTATCTTCCTCTGTCTTTGGCTGGAAAATCATCAGGGCTCTGTTCACTAAAAGAGAGCTAGGATTGGTTTGCCTCAAGAATAAGGATTCATAATTTAGAAACCTCATCTCAGGCTTCATGGCCTTCCTTCTTTTAGTACGCTTAAAAATTAGAGCTCAAGACTTGACTTTTTATCAGATCTGAGAGGACATGTGCTGTAAAAGAAAGGAGCTAAAGTCAGTTCTGCTACCTACTCTCTGGGTATCCTTTGTGATGTTATTTTGTACTTCTGAATCTTTACAACGGGGATAATATTGAGAATATTGTGAGCATTAAACTAGATAATGTATGTCCTCAACCTAGAAATATGTTTGATTTCTATGTGTAACACTGTGTTTTTCCTTCTATCCTTGTAAAACATCAGTTTGTAGAAATGAATTCTCTTGCCCATTTTCAAATGCAAAGTAAGGAAGCAGTTTAAGAGTTCACAAACTGCTCGGAATGGAAACATTTTCATTAGATTTGTTCGTTGGTAATGATATGTTGACTCAGTATTGTCCTGATTATCTTGGTGGTTTTTTAGCTGACATCAGAGCTGAGCTAAGACCAGAGAATAATTGGAAGATAAGACCAAGCAGCTTAAATCTACGAAAAAACCAGGCATCACAGAGAAATAAGAGAAGTCTCAGGGCTCAGGACCAAATACAACATTCCATTACTCCTTTAGTAATTATTTATTGAGCACTTCCTATGAGCTCAACACTAGGTGGGCTTGGCACTAAAGCTATAGTCACAAACAAGTCATGGTTTGTGGTAGATTTGTTGCTAGATTGACCCCATTTTCCACTCCGCCCTGTATCCACACCTTTTGAAACGGGACCTTGCAGCTGGTTGTTTCTTCCTGAAACAGAGAATGCTTTCCACCCCTTGAATCTGACATGGCCTTGGGACTGATTTAGGTCAACAGAATGTAGCAAAAGTGACGATATGCTAGTTAGCCCCAAAGTAGGTCTCAAGAGGCTATGAACCTATCCCTTTCTCTCTTGGAATCCTATCTGGGTGTTCTGTGTTGAGGGATGAGAGAGCATACAGGGAGAAACAAAGGACCTCAGCCCATAGCCAGTGAGCTTCCAGAGCAAAGCTGCTGACTGCAACTTCAAAAAAGAGTCAAGCTAAGATCAGTAGAATTATCAGGTGGCTTGTAGAATCATGGACCATCGTTTTAAGCTTCTATGTCTTGATGTGGTTTATTATGCAGTGAGAGCAAACTGATCTAGAATTCCTGACCTCAAAAGGCTTTATAGTTACAGAAGCCAAACTTAGGTTTGCAGGGAAAAAACCCCCACATTAAAAAGCCTTAGAAGACAAAATAAAGCCATAATGCTTTCCTGAGTAATGTTCAAGGGACAGACTATTAGGTGTGACCAAAAACAAGGAAGCATGTACAAATTGAGTAAAGATTTACTCCTTTTGTAGGGACAGGCAAAGAAATGCACTAACAGAAAGAACCATTAGAGTATGTCACATTATTAAATGTTATCTAGTGTGTGTTTGGTCATATTCTTTTTACCAGATGGTACTTACAGGCATAATTTCAGAACTGTGGCCCAGGTCTCGAGCCTAGAAGTTTCATGAAGTGGGTCCTGCTCTCTCTAGTTTAAATTAGGTCTCAAGACCTGGAGACTTTCTTCATGAGCTTTCCTTAAGAGTTGTAAATGCTTCAGCAAGTTCTTTTTTGAAAGAAGATAAAACATTTTAAATTATTCCGTGAGGTAGCATATTTTGATCCTTATGATAGTTCAGCATAAACCCCAAGTTTATTCCAAATATGGCTAAATTTCTTAGTAATATGGCAGATACTGTGGCTTCTCTCTAATTCATGGAACTGGGTCAAGTAGACTTCAGTATCCAAAACCTCTTGTAATACTACAGCCCCACTGTGATAAGCAAAGTTACGACAATAAGCAAGTGACTGATTGAGGCTTGAGATCTTTATTTTATGGGGATTTTCATTGTTAACAATGTTTTTTGTTGAAGGATTTGGCCAGTATACCAATTTCAAGGTCAAATTTGTCTTTCACCTGAATATGAAATTGCTTTACACTGTCTTCAAATATTATGAGTGCTACTGCTATTTCTACCACTCTCACACACATACCTGCTCTGTAACACTACTAAATGCCTTGCACTGTGCTATTTATATGCAATCCCATTTTCCTTATAAACTTTTGAGGTTGATATAGTATTATTGTCTCCATTTTTCAGATGAGGAAATTGAGGTTAAGAACAACTTAGGAAGCCACTTAGAATTACATAGATAATGACAGTATTACCCTGTATGTGAAGTCAGGATTCCTCAGTCTGAATCCAGTTTTCTTTCCACTATTCTTCTGCCTTCTCTGTAAAATAGAGACGGGATGTCTCTCCTACCATCCTCATAAGGTAGAGGAAGAGTCAAACTATATAAATGTTTTAAAATGTAATTTCAATATAATGCATTAAGTGAGCCTGACAGGTGACTTTGAAGAGACCATAGAGGAAAGGGTAGAGATGGAGAAAGAAAAAAGGAGACACTGATGATGCAAAGAATAGGAAGCAACCAAACATCCATTCATTCATTCACTCATTCTGTGTGTATTAATTGAACATTTATGCACCGAGCACTCTTCTAGGCACTGAGAATACAGTGAGGACAACATCTCTGCTCTTCTGGAACTAATTTCTAAGTAGAAGATTCATACTAGAAACAATTAAATAGGGTCTTTAATAGCTGTGACAAATTATTTGGATATATTGAGTATGGTGATGTGATAGAGCCCAATGGAAGGGACTAATAGTTAATGGTCAGATGACTGCTAAGAGGAGGGGACATGTAAGCCCCCATACCAAAGTTTCTTTCATGAGGATCCATGATCCTCCAACTGGATCTTCTGTTACTTTCTCCCTTGCTAATCATACTCCAGCCAGTTACCAGGCTTCCTTTCAAGGAAAATTATGATGCACACAGTCTTTCTTTTGCTCCTGTTCTTTCTATGCCTGAGTCCTCCTCATCCTTCAGAAGGACGTCTTCTCCTTGGAGAAGCCTTACGTGAATGTTTCCCCTAAGTCAGGCCCCTTTTGTATTCTGAATTTCAGCACTCTTTGTTTTCTCAGAGAATTTCTTATGACTTCTGACCGACTTGTTCAATTCCTTGTATGATACCTTGCTTCTCTATCAGTTACAAAATTCTTATTCACTGGCTTCTCCCTAACATTTGCCCCAGTGTCTGGTGCACATGTGTGCCCCTAGCATGTATGTTCAACATGTATGTTGAATGAATAAAAGAATGAAATGCTTACTGTATGCCAGCCATGATCTCAAGCACTTCATATTATCTTTCTCAATCCTCTAAAATTTCAGTGATGTAGGTAGCAATATGACTCCTAGGTGGTAGATAAGTGAACAGAGTAAAGCAGCTTAAGCGACTGCTTCAATGACACATCGCTAGGAGGTAACAAAGATGAAACCTCAATCCTGGGCTTTTTAATTCCAGGGCTCAGAATCTTCACCATTTTATTGCTTTCACCACCTGCCAACTTGGGAGGCATTTCTTTGCATTGGTTATACTTTCTTGACTTTGCTTTTCTCTTTAGATTCTGAAATTTTTGAAAGCCTCCTTCCTATCTTATTCAAAATGACTGCCCCAAGCAGAATACATGCCAGTACATGTGGGTGGTAGTAAGAGGTCTTGGAAATTTTTTTGCAAGTAGCCAAGTGAGAAGTTTACCCTTTTATTTTTTTAAAAAATTTTTTAATGTTTTATTTATTTCTGAGAGAGAGACAGAGAGAGAGAAAGGGGGGTGGAGAGAGAGAGGCAGTGTGAGCAGGGGAGGGTCAGAGAGAGAGGGAGACACAGAATCTGAAGCAGCCTCCAGGCTCTGAGCCCAACATGGGGCTCGAACCTACGAACCATGAGATCATGACGTGAGCTGAAGTCTGATGCTCAAAAGACTGAGCCCCAGAAGTCTACCCTTTTAATCTGAGCTTCTTTTTGAAGACCTCTCTTAGGAGCATGTGTTATTGAAGAAGATTGACCAAAAACACAGCACTGTATATGTTATTCCCTGAAAGGCTAGTAGATTCTAGTCATGGAAACAGGTCACTTACCTCATTTATAATCTTCACTCTGACTTTAATGGGGTGGGTATTTTCATTTCCATTTCACAGTTGAGAAATCAGACTCAGAGAAGCTAAGCGATGTGTTTAAAGTTACACAGGTAGTACTAAAGCTAGGTTTTACTCCCAGTTTTTGTCAAGATCCAAAGTTGGCATTCTTTCTAATCTTGTTATATATCTTCCCTTGCTTCTACCTGGCCAAGTTTTCTAAAAATTTAGAACTTAATAGTTATCTGTGTAAATGTTATACTAAATATACATAGATTCTTTTACCTCATTTTCAATCTGAAATGTTTTGAAGGCTATTTTATCCACGTGTTTTTATTTTCTGTTTCTTTATGCCTAATTACAAACAGGCAAAATTTTCTGTAAAGGGCCAGATAGTAAATATTTCATGCTTTGTGGACCATATATCTCTGTCACAACAACTCAACTCTGCTGATGTGGTGTGAAAGCCTTCATAGATAATATTCAAACAAATGAGCCTTCTGTGTTCCGGTAAAATTTTACTGACACCAAAATTTCCATTTTTATACATCATGTGTCATATAAATATATAAAAATTAAAATTGTAAATACGATGATATGTATGTAATAATAAATATTTAAAAATAAAAGTTAAAAGCAAAAATTACTCTTAGCTTGTGGGTTGTTAAAAAATGGGCAGTGGGCTGAATTCGGCCTGTGAATCCCAGCTTTTGATCCCTGAACCAGATCAATATTCTATAGGTTCCAAGATGGTTTGGATTTTCTTAATTTTTCTTAAAATTCCAAATTTCTTAAAATTCTTAAACCACTCTTGGATATGTTTTGAAGTGTGTAGCTCACCAATTAAGCAAATTTGAATTAAAGACACATGGTTTCTCTTAAATACAAACATTATATTTGCTCTTCAGTCGTCGAAAGGGAAAAGGCATTAGGAGAAAATATTTCAAAGATTAAAATTCAATTATAGTACTATTTTCAATGCCACCTACTGCTTAGAGGAGTCAAATCAATGAATTCACACCATTTATATAATGCCCTTCCTGCAGAGTCCTTTTACCTTTTTAATAACACCTTTGAATATGAAATAAATGTCAATGAAAGTGAGTGGAATACAAAGTGAGACGATTAGTAAAACAGGAATTGTCCATGATGAAATCAGGAGGCATTGGTAAAGTAAACAAGATCTCATATATTATTCACTTTTTATTGCCAGCAAGAATTTGATACTTCAACCACAGACCTTTTCTCCAGATTTTTTAATCCACAAAGTGGATTCAGCTTTAAAGAGATAGGGTTTTTTTCTTTTTAAATTTTTAATGTTTTATTTATTTTTGAGAGAGAGAGAGAAAGACAGAGAGAGAGAGCGTGAGCAGGGGAGGGTCACGGAGAGAGAGAAACACAGAATCTGAAGCAGCCTCCAGGCTCTGAGCTTGCTGTCAGCACAGAGCCTGACGCGGGGCCAAACCCACGAACCATGAGATCAAGACCTGAGCCGAAGTCAGACGCTTAACCAACTGAGCCACCCAGGCACCCCTAGAGATAGGTATTTTAACTTTTGATAAGAAGGGCTTAGCTGAATGTAAGCCAAGTTCACTCTGCCCCTGTCTGATGACCTGGAGCTTTAGCAGTGCTCAGGCTACGCTGCAGGAACTGGTCGGCTTGGCAGGTGGGTGGAAAGGGACCTGGCTGGAAGGAGTGTCATGCCTGGGAAAGTGGAAGGGGTTGGGAGCTGCCTCTCTCAGTGCAGAAACTCCTTAAATCTACATCCGGGCTTTAACAAGAGCACATTTCCTTCCACATTTGTGCAAAACATGCCATGATTCAGCCCCTTTAGGCTTGAGGTGAAGACAGTGTGGTTTACTACCTGGAAGGTCTTTCAACTAGGGGAACGGCAAGAAATTGTGGGTAGAGCAGCTGCTGGGCCAAAACTCTGTCCTCCGGGAGCTCTGAGGGCAGCGGACATCCACAGAGAGAAAGAAGACGAGAAAGACTGCAAGGTGAGCAGACTTCAGAGGGAGCCCATGATGGGACACTCGAGTGTCCCAGAAGTCACAGGTGAGGATACAGAAGCACCCCCACGGAGTACGCAGGGATGAAGAGCCAGGTACACTGAGTGGACATACCTAATAGGACTTCATCTAATTCCATAGGCTGGAATGGAGCTTGCTGGGTCCAGAACCAGATGAGGAAGCTCAAACCAGGAGTAGTTTTTGTGCTAGGTAGTAGAAGACTTCAAATGAAAAAGGCTTAATGTTTTTCTAGAGGATTTGCATTTAAGAAGACTGACAATGGTTAGATTTGAGCTTTTTAGAATTCAATTTCTTCACTTTTGAAGTAGGACGATAATAGCAGTTAATTTTCAGAGTTTTAGGAGAATTAAATGATATCATCCTTATGACAACCTAAGCATAATTCCTGGACTTAAAAATGTTCAATTAAAGCTAATTTTTCTTCTTACTGTTTACTATTACTAACATTAGTAATGAGATTTTTGCCTATGTTGTTCAAACTGACTCTCAGAAGATAGCTACAGCTCCTGTCAAGATCTTATCCACAGGCAGTAGGAGACATTGGTTCCAGGAAGAGTCTGTTGAAAAGAAAAAAAATGTGGCTCGGGTGAGGGTTGGAACTTGACTTAAAGGCAGTTTTATGAAATCAGACATTCTCAACCCCAGGCTCTTTGCTGGGCGCATTATTTTCAGACTATTTTGGCTTAGTATGAATGCCCCAAGTTCATGATATTGCTAACCTCCCATGTCCCTCCAATTATTGCCTTTAACGTATTCAAGTGAGACACAGGCAGAGAAGAGAATTTAGAAGAACCACAATTTTCCAAAAGAGTAGTCGGGAAAGAAAAAGCTAACTAAAGTAGGATGTTCATAAAATGACCAGAACAAATTCATAGAAGGCAGCCAGGCCAGCAGGCAGCTTTAAGAGCTGATGGATCGCTATCACTTCCTCCTGGACACTATGAATGTGCCGGTTGCTTTTGGGCAATTGTCCAGAAACTAGCCTCCACAAGTCACTTGTTGAGAATGTACATCTTCCACTCTGTCTAATAATTTGTCTTCATTTCCAATTATACTGGAAAGTTTATATTATTCTGGGCATTTAGTTTTAACTGTTTTTAAAATTATTTTTTAATTTTCATAATACGTTCATTATAGAAAATGAAAAACTGCACAAAAGCACAAAAAACTTCCATGATACCAACCCCAACAATGAAAGCTGTTATCATTGTCTTGGATTTTCAAATGAAACATTATTATTACATGTAATGGATCTTTCTTTACAAAGTGGTATCATGTGTACATACTTTCCTTTCCTTGAATGTTATTTTCCTTTTATAATGTGTAATGAGCCACAAAATTTCCACACCATTTAATATTCTTCTAGAACATGATTTTCATGGTTACATGAAATGCACCATAATTTATTAACCAATTCCCTATTTTTTGACATTGAGTTTGTTCCAAATTTTTCACTGTAATGACTGATCCTTGGATGAAGACTTCTATAAATAAATATGCACATCCTTGATTACTTCCTTATAATAAACTTCAGGAAGTAAATGTTTTGGAAGGAAGAGAATGTACACATTTTAGGTTTTATTTCAAAAATGTTTTATAGGAATATTGAATCAATATACATTCACTTTAGCATCACATAAAAACATTTACTTTCTAACACCCTGGTTAACACTAGTAACTGTGTGTGTGTGTGTGTGTGTGTAATTTTCAATTTGATAGGCAGTAAATGGCATTTTATGTTTTATACTATTTTTATACTTACTTTGGTTACTGATGAAATAGATTTTTTTCATATGATTAACTCATTTGTGTTTCTTCCTTTTCATATTGCTGGTCTGGGTCCTCTGATCATTTTCCTATTATTAATTATTAATCTATATAAGCTTTTATATCTTAAACTTATTAGCCACTGTTTGCTATATACCACTATATGATAAAATACATATACTTTATTTCTTCATAATTCTCATTGTATTTTAATTTTCCTTGTGGTTTTTAGCTGTATAGAAGTTTTGAAATGTATGTAGTAAATATATCATGCTCCTTTCTGACTTCCTTTTCAGATTTTGATCTCACAAAGTCTTTTATCAGGGAGCCTGAGTGGCTCAGTCAGTTAAGCATTAGACTTCAACTCAGGTCATGATCTCACCAGGCCTGTGTCTTGCTCTCTGCTGTCAGCACAGAGCCCACTTTGGATCTTCTGTCTTCCTCTCTCTCTTCCCTTCCCTTCCTGGTTCTCTCTCTCTCAAAATAAATAAACTTTCAAAAAACATTTAAAAAGCATTTCATCAACTTTTAAGAAGATAAACATCACTTATATTTTACCTGTTATTTTATTAGGTACATTTCCCCACTCTGGCTCTTAAATCTATAATGTTATTTTATGACACTGGATTGCCTCTTATTCTTATATAAGTAGGTTGTGTTTGGGTCTGCTCCATCTTTAGAATCTTTCTTTTGTGTCTGAGTGCTGTCAGTGCTGTGAGGATATGCTGGCATGGCACTGTTATCCATATTCCTGAATTGTCACCACTTGTCCTTATTTATCAAATTGACTGGCTTCTTTAAATTCCCCTAAAATTGCAATCTTGAAAATGTAATCCTACATCATTTCTCCTGCACTTTTCTCTGCCTGGCAGAGTGTCTCATGGAGTGGTTTTATTGATGCCTCTGGATCCATTTTGAGGAATTACAGATAAGGTGTGGACTCCAGTTGTCTTCAGGAGTGTGAGCTTCCTGGAACATCCCTATCCATCCCCTTGACAGGCATGTCTGTAGGCCTCAAAGTGTCCAATATTCTTATCTCTTTTTTAAGACTTATGTCTGTAAGGTTTTTATCATAGGATGATAATTTTGGAGGATGTTAAGGTTCAGATACATACTGTCCAAAGAATTCTAAAAATGAACTTTTCCCAAGATTTTCTGCCTTAATCCCTGTGACTGTGAATATAAAAAAATCACACCCATGAATATGTTATGTTAATATGTCAAAAGGGATTTTGAAGATATAATTAAGATTGCCAAATAAGTGGTGCCTGGGTGGCTCAGTCGGTTGAGCATCCTACTTTGGCTTAGGTCATGACCTCACAGTTTGTGGGTTTGAGCCCCACGTCGGGCTCTGTGCTGACACCTAGCTCAGAGCCTGGAGGCTGTTTCAGATTCTGTGTCTCCCTCTCTCTCTGACCCTCCCCTGCTCATGCTGTCTCTCTCTCAGAAATAAATAAAACATTAAAAACAAAAAAACTAAAAAAAAAGGATTGCCAATTAATTGACCTTAGGAAAGGGAGATTTTCTTAGATTATCTGGTTGGATCTAATCTCATTCAATGAGCTCTTTAAAAGTGGAGAGTTTTCTCTGGCAAGCAGGAGAAGGAGAAGCAGACATCTGAAACATGAAGGAGATTTGAGGCACAGTTGCTGACTTTGAAGTTGGAGGGGTCCATGTGCTAAGGAATGCAAAGTAGGCTTTAGGAACTAAAAGTTACTCCCAACTGACATCTAGCAAAGGAATGGGGACCCCATCTTTACAACTGCAAGGAAGGGAATTCTGCCAATCATCTAAATGAGTCTGGAAGTGGCTTCTTGCCCAGAGCCTCCCATTAAGAACCCAGCTTGTCTGACACCTTGATTTTGGCCTTGTGAGACCCTATGCAGAGAACCAAGCCACACCGTGCTGTACCACACTGTGCTGACCTATAGAAACCGTGAGGGAATAGGTGGGTGTTGTTTTAAGCCACTAGGTTTGTGGTAATTTGTTTTTCTCAGTAATAGTAACTTCAAACAATATCCACATTAGGGCTCTTATTTTCACAAGGGCACCAGCAACATATCACAGTGGGTGGAGGTATGGACTATGGAGTCAGAGCCCATGTCTTCACCAAAGGAGAGAGACCTTGTCACTGCAGTACAGAGAGGTGATGGGACAGGAGGACTCAATGTGGCCAATGACAGCTCTTCTTTAGATTTTTATTCCTTTAATTGGCCTCCCTGTAATCTAAATAGAGGTAGGCCATCTTTTGGAAATACAGGCACTTTGTCACTTGGTTGCAGTACTGACCTTTGAACGCTAAAGGAGTTTGTACCACACACCACCAGTAGCTTGCTTGGCAATCCTGAGAAATGGCTTTGCCTGCAGTTAGTACATTGAAAAGGTCCATGTGAATAAAATAGACTATGACAGCCCCTCAGATCTGTGACTTCAGAGGACAGACTTGAACTTCAGCTCCAGTGCTACCTTCTGAAATCCATCATAGCTTTCACACCCATGCCATGCTTCCCACGCTGTTCCCAGCCAGTAGCTGAGTGTAGTAGGAATAGCAGGTAGGTACACTCTTGGGAGAGGCTGTTCGTTGGCAGAAAACCATCTTAAGCTTGACCCAGTGGCCTTATCCTGACTTTCCTTAGAATTGCCCAGTTGTGTAAGACATTTCTGCCCAAACTTCATTCCTCCTCTTGCTCCTTGCTTGGAGCCAGACCTAGACTGCTGTCCAAAAGTTCTTCTGGCCCCTCCTGATTTCTCCCCATTTTCTCTCCCACTAATAACTCTCCCTATTTTCTTTCCACTAGTAACTTTCTTGCACATTAAGTTCTGTCTCGATATCTCTTTGTTTCTTGGAGGATCGAGACTAACATGCAAGGCAGGAGTGAAACAACCATCTGGGAATGAGTTCTAGCTTCCTTTGACCCACCAAGGGTCACACGGGTCATACAGACACAAGGCAGCTTTTCGGTCTGGGTAGAGAGGCCCCAGCCATGAACTCCAAGCTTTACAGGGCTCTGATGAACATAAACACTGACAATGTAGTGAGTGGACCTTCATTTGTACCTTTTGTTCCAGGCTCCACAAATGTCACAGGTAGGCCTGCACAGGGATGTGATAAATCTGACCTGTTTCCTCACACTCAATTATACATTCTCATTGTATAAAAGGAAGGTAAAAAACTATTATTTTGGTAGCTATGTGTAGTTGGGCTCTAGAAACTTCATTTGTGGGTTTCCTCCAAAAACACTCTAGCTTGGGGGTTAGCCTTTGATTTCTGGGTATCAGAGAAGGTCTAGGAAGCCAAATTAACTTAATGAGCTTAATTAGTGTTTGTCAGACTTCCTTAACTAGGCAGGGAGTAGTTGCTTAAAATGACCACGGGGTAGGGGCGCCTGGGTGGCTTAGTCGGTTAAGCGTCCGACTTTCGCTTAGGTCATGATCTCGCGGTTCGTGGGTTCGGGCCCCGCGTCGGGCTCTGTGCTGACTGCCAGCTCAGAGCCTGGAGCCTGTTTCAGTCTGTGACTCCCTCTCTCTCTGACCCTCCCCTGCTCATGCTGTCTCTCTCTCTCCTAGAAATAAATAAAAACATTAAAAAAAACTTAAAAAAAAAATGACCACGGGGTAACGCTTTCCAGAGGGTATCACTGTATATAGTTTGTGACATTGTAGATTTGTAGCATCTGAGATGCTCCGCCAGCTCTCGTTCTGGTAATGAAGGATATAGTTAGCAGAGCATATAGATTTTTCTTATGAAGACATACCACAGCCTCACAGAACCTTTGCACTAAAATAGAGATCATTTTACACTTGTGGAAATAGGCTCAGAGAGGTTAATGGATGTGGAATAAGTCACACAGTTGGTTCCTGATATAGCAGGGACTGAAGGCCACTGTCCATCAGATAATGATTCACTGAGTATTCTCCCACACTTTGGGCTGAAGACATATTTGGTTAGAGGCAACACAAACAAACGAGCTGTAGGTCAGAGGCGATGCGGAAGGGAGTGTTATTTAGAGTCTGGTGTCACTTTCCACGCGATTACTTCAGCTCTGTCACTTGGGTCGCCATAAAACCATCCACTGATTTACTCTGGGCTCCTGGCCCTGTCTCATAAAGGCATCTTTGTAATTCTCACCAGAGATCATCCTCTGGGATGACAAATAACATCGATCATTAAAAATGACATCCGTAATTTTGCAGCCAGGGAAGACGATCTTTTAAAGCTGTCAGTGAAACAAAAGGGATTTTAGGAGGTGCTGATGCAATCTCTTTAAAATCTTTGGAAGTTCTAAAGCATGAAGATGAAGTGTCCGTTATGGAACTGGAGGATTTATCATGTGCTGAGGCATGCCCTCCACTCACCCTGCTGTCAGTGGAGGTGACGTCTGAGGTAAGCAGGGTTCTCTGCGACTCAATCATTAAGTTGCTGAATGGCCTAAGAGTCAAAGGAGTTAATGGGCTTCATCCAGAGTTGGAGGAATGGAGGCAGGCAGGGCAACACAGGGGAAACTCACTATCTATTGAGGAAGAGGATGTGGGAAGCAAAGACACACTGAGAGGCAAGGGAGACGCAGACACTCCAGAGCACCGCCAGTTAAGCAATCAAATGAATCTTGCACCGCAGACCCTCAATTTTACAGAAGCTGAAGTCATCGTAACGAATAGCATTGTCTCCCTCTCCTCTTCTTTAAATTTTCCAGGACATCAAAACTGCTGAATCGTCAGCCATGTCAATCTCTATAGTTCTGCAAAAAATAAAAGGGGAGAAAAGAAAAGAAATTAGATGTCTATTTTCCAAAAAAGGGAGAAGTTAGAAGAGAGGAGTGAGCCTGGGCCTCATGCCCTTTTCTCACCAGAGGCAAGGAGCTAATTAGTCTAAATAAGCAGAAACTCAGAGCACCAAGACTAATGAACAGACTAGCTCTCTCCAAGTGGAAAGCAGGAATCTGGCGAGCAGCTGCCAGTGCAGAAGGGCTAGAGCTGAGGGCTGGGGTGGCCTGTCCCGGGAGGGGTGATGGTGCATCAGAGGGAGAGGTCTTCACCTGGAGTCCACAAAGCTGAAGGAACATTCTAGATGGCTAGGATAGCAGTGCGGTGTAGAGACTCAGTGCAGTCTTTAGACTCTATCCACAGCACTTTTGCTTCTCCATGCCTGTTCCAAATATGCTATTTTATTTATCCCAGTAGTTGTGTTTTAGAGGAAGCTTTAACTGCAGCAATTATTGCACAGGGGTCTGTGTAGCTAATGATCTATATTGTTAGTGGCACTTGGTTTCTTTAAAGCTTTCCCTGTTTTGTTACCTGACGTGATGTTTTCTCAGTCTGCAGTGAACTGTGGGCTTGCTTGCTGCTGACCCCCTGCTGTCCCCAGGATTCCCAGGCTGGGGAGCAGGGAGATGTGCAGTCAGCATGTCTGACTCTGGGGTGGAAGTCAGCACAAGGGGTGGAATAATTTTCCGATGCCATTGCCTGCTGACTTGGCATTTAGTGGAAATACCTCCTGCTTCCAAGATATCTCTTCCATAATTACCAAGCATGATTCTATTTTCAGTGCAATAGCTGAGAGGGTGTAATTGGAAACCACAGAGGCAGATTATTTTCTTTCTTTAAAGGGCTTTTTGCTATCATCCTATAATCTTTTCCTCCCACTCACTTGTACCAGGTACTCCTCATGCCAAATAAGAACATGCACTAGCTCTGAGATTCTTTCTGCTTATCGGCTATTTTGCTTAAAACCTGCAAAAGTGGTGAATCACAGATTAACCAAGAGAGACTTAACATCCCCCTCAGCTTTACTAAACTTGGGATGGGTATCTTCCTGACTACAGGCTGCCTGACCACTATTTTCTTAGAGTATTTACTTTCAAAAACTTGCAATTGTAAATTCTTTCTCTGCCCTTTTGAGATGTAAATCTTACAACTCAGGGATATCTTTCTTGGGGTGGGAGGTGTCTGGGAGTCAGCCCTTTGAAATGTAATCAAGACACTCAAAGTCCTTGTTTCCCAGTCTTTGTGGGAAGGTATGAGCTTAACTTTGATTATTGACAATTGGCAGACACTGATGGACAGTCACAATTAACATCCTCCCTTCTCTATGACCCTCCTACTAGCTCACAGCTGCACTTAAAAGTTCTCTAGACTTTTACTTTAACAGATTTGAGTTCAATATCTTTCCCCTTTTGAATTAATCCTGACCCCTACTGAAATATCCCTGAATAGCTTTCCTTGCCTATTTAACTTGACTTTAGTTGAATTCAGTACTGAAATATCTTTCCCTACTGCAGTAGCTTGAATAAAATCTGTCTTGCCATTTTTAACACATGTCGAATGCAATTTCTCTTTAACATGATGCACCTGAATGTCACATTGTCTTTTTGCACAAAAGGCACAGCTTAGGTATTATTTGTTCATTTATGGAGTCAGCCCTTGGCTAAATCACCCAACTGACACGAGTTAGGGACATTTATTTCTGATTTTAAAAAATTATTTGCTCAATTTTGCAATGGTGAGCAAAAATCGACAAGATTTCTGTTCTCTTAGGATTTTTTTGAATGAGGGGGAAGGCAAAGATTAATTGAAGATTTACACAATTAATTATTAAGTTGCAAATGTGAAAGGAGAAAAGTGCTGTGAAGAGAAAATAGAGGTGTAGAGGTCTCCTCTGAGAATTTTGAGAAGGGAATTTGAGAAGGAAAGCCAGTGAGGCTGGAGTAAAGACTCTATGTCCATGTCAGTGATGATTGATATTATCTGGTCTTGTCAGCGATCAAACGTACACCCTCCCCAACAGCTTCCTTCCCACTGATGTGCATGGTTCCTTGGGGGCTCTCTCCAGGCCCTGCCTCTCCTCTTTTTGATCAGTTCTTGACCCAGTGCTTTGGAGTCAGCTCTTGTTCTCTACTCATCTCTAATGACACAACATTTTTCAGCCCTGATGATTTGATTTATTTGATGTGTTGGTTTGACCTCTCATCCTCCCTATGTTTATTCTATTTTCTATCCTTTGTCACCCTGTTCTGGGTCCCAGGCTAATTTTCCAAGTCTGTATCATGTAGGTTTCTTTACTGTTGGCTCATGAAGGTTTAGCCAAGGGGGAGGCACATGATGGAAGTAGAAAGGCAAGAGGAGAGAGAGGTCAGGGTCAGTGTTTGCTTTGGACCAAGTTTCTAGAAGTAGCTGTATCGTTTCATCAGTACAGCTCGTATAATATAGGGGAGGGTCCAGTTCCAGTGAGCTTCCATCACACTGTGTCTTCTTTTTGCTCCTTTGTGTCTTAGTCAGTAATGTCTTCTAGCTATTCGGAGCCTCTGAGTGCCTCAACATCCTTTGGTTTTTAGTGATTCTGTAATGTCTATGAATATTCCTTTCATTACAGTTTCCAATCTGAGTTGGATTTTTCTCCCTTCTGGGATCTTGAGTGATATAGATGATCTCACTAAAGCTATCTCTATTTATAATGGTAACCTAGTTCTCTCTTGCTCCACCTATAAGCTTATAATCAGTCCTGATCATTCATATGCCTGTCCCTGGGCCTTGGGCATCCCAACCTAGGTTTCATCCCCAGGTATTGCCTCAACCAGAAGGGGAGATTGGGTAGTTTCATGATGTTCTCTAATATGGTGAGGCAACTCTGAAGAGTTTGCTCCTAACATCTTCATGCTCTTCTAAAAATACCTAAATCCCTTTCTTCTGGTCCCAGGAATATCCCTATCTGTCCTAACAGAGAGTTTAGTGTTGTCTTGAGGTAGGTTTGCTGACCACCTTATTTGTAGTTGCTCAGTGTTGGTGTCTCTCATGCTTAGATATGTTTTTGCTTCTCTTCGCTCCTCAACAATGGGCCACCAAATGAGGGCTAGTAGTATACTTTATAGGATGAAAAAGGATCAAAACCACAGCCCTGGTTTCCATGACTTGGGGATATGTTCCTCTTCCCAAATCCTAGAACTCTTATTGACTTGACAATTGAATAATCCAGTTAGATTCCAAAATTCAGTGTTGTTTTCTAGGGTGATGCCTCAGTTTTGGATTTACTTATTAATCTTTCATTTCCCCTTTGTTTGCAAACAAAAAACTTACCTGCCTCAAGCTCCATTCTAAAGAGCCTTCAACTAGGCATCAAACTAGAAAGGTTGTGCTAGATCAATTCAGATGAAGTTGTTGAGAGCTATTGTTCTCGACATTTGAACGCAACAGATGGGACATTTTTGTATGTAACAGATGGGGAAAATGCCCTAGTTTCTAATGTGTAAAATTTTTGGCATTGAAACAGGTTAGTGGAAGCATAACAGAAAGGAAGGAGTACGAGTTGATAGAAGAGGGCTTTCTTGGTGAAGCAGATGAAATACCTACTCTACCTATTTGGAAAAATATTTTCTGTTACAGAATCAGAGGGAGACTAGGATATTTTAGCCCTGCCCTTTGTTCTCAGATTCTTTGTTTCAGGAATCCTCTACTTCATAATACCAGTTAAAACATAATAATAATTTTTTTAAGTAGTAGAAATTGTACATAGAAGACTGACACCCTTTTCCTGTCAGTTGTGATGATGCTGATATAATTTGGAATTTAATATTTGATAATACAAAAACTTATCACTCTCCTCAAAGACTAGAACATCACTAACATTTTGTAACTTTCCCTGTGCTTTTCTCTCATCCCAGTGCTGCTTTTCCACCACAGGTAACCACGGGCCCTCTACAGTCTACAGCTTTGTCCCTGGATCTAGCCATTCTCAAATTCCTTCATCCTTTCCAGTATGTCTTCTCTTCCTAATGCAAATAGAGGTGGCACAGATAAAGATGACACAGATATAGGATGATGAAAGTAGAGGTGACCATTTTTATGGAATTGTAATAAAGATATCTAGTTCCCTTTAAGAGTATCCTTTATCTGCCAATCAATTAAAAATTTTTTTAATGTTTATTTTTGAAAGAGAGAGAGACAGACACACACACACACAGACTGTGAGCAGGGAAGGGGCAGAGAGAGAGGGAGACCCTGAATCTGAAGCAGGCTCCAGACTCAGAGCTGTTAGCACAGAGCACAATGTGGGGCTCAAACTCACAAACCGTGAGATCATGACCTGAGCCGAAATTGGACGCTTAACCAACTGAGCCACCCAGGCGTCCCTCTAATTAATCATTTTTAATGTAACATCTGAAAAAAAAATCCATTCTTTGCATTGTTTGAGAAGGTTTTTGTTATCTAGTGTCATTTCACTTCCTTGGGTGTAGCCTTGCTGCTCTATGATAAATTGTGCATGACTGAATTCACTCAACACTATTAGCTGCTAATGTTTGCCTGTCATAGGGAACAGAGGTCAAAGAAAAAGCAACATTAGGGGTGTTAATGTCAGGTAAGCGTTCGACTTCCTCAGGTCATGATCTCACAGTTGGTGGGTTTGAGCCCCACGTCGGGCTCTGTGCTGACTTCCAGCTCAGAGTCTGGAGCCTATTTCAAATTCTGTATCTCCCTCTCTCTCTGACCCTCCCCTGCTCACGCTGTCTTTCTCTCTCTCTCAGAAATAAAATATTTTTTTTTAAAAAGAAAAGGCAACATCAAAGTATGTCCTGAATCAAATATCGTATATAACTTTGAGCTAAGATATTTTCAAGAAATTAAAAACAAATCAAGTTTATAAGACCAAGTGATTATAGGATGGAGGCATAATTAGTCTAATTATTTTATACAATAGGATTTATCTGGATTTGAGGATAAGAGGGTAGATGAAGAAGGTATCTGACTGAATTATTAATCCAAGTGACTCTTTGAAATGCAATATAGTTACCACTCCATACATATTGTCTGTAACTTCAAAGAAAAAAAAAAACAGAAACAGAGGAAAAGAACATACCGCTAAGCTTAAAGCACAGGAGAATTAATGATGAAACAATAGAATCCTACAATGATTTATTACCAATTCGCTCTTTACCCATTAATGTCCTTGAAGAAAATTAAGAATAAAAAAAGTTTAGGAGAAAAGGTTTATCTGCAGAGAACTATATATGTGTCTGGTGAGTTTCCAAGGTATGCAGCCAGATGGAATAAGATTTTTTAGTGTCTATTTTTCATAGCTTACCATTCAAATGGTGTGTGTGTGTGTTACACATATAGATTTATTTCTGTGATATACGTATGTATATATCTATATCTATATCTATCTGATAGATTTCTCAGCTTATCAGCAGAGGGACATTATAAATGACCAACAGAGGAGGCTATGTATTCTGGTTCCACAATTGAGTTGATTCTGTGAATAAGTGAGCACAGGCATTCTCCTCTCCTCTCATGCACACATACACTTATCCACATGCACACTCCATTCCATTTTCTTGCCTCAAAAATGAGGACAATGCTTGCCTGACTCCTGAGGATTGTATCAGGGTTAAATAAATAATTGAGTGATTGGGGAAGAAGGGCTATGAAAGTCTGAGAGTGTGAAATTAGACTGTAAAGCAATACATGCCTGTGAAGGCAAGAGGCAGATTTAAGTGCTGAGTGAAATACGGCCACACAAACTGGAACCTATTAGTTCATAAAATGCTCTTGAAATTCCAGGAGAACCCAAGGGTCTAAGGGATGTGATCTGAGACTCCCTTTCCCAGTGAAACTATCTATGTTTCAAGAAGCAGCACTAATATTTATAAAGAGAGATTGCTTTGTTCTTGAGGAGATGGAATTTCGGGGGATGATGAAGTTCTTTATGTGGGTGCAGACTTGCCAGGAATATTGGCAGCAGCTATAACTGCTGAGCACATGGCAGAGAGAAAAGAGAAACCCAATGTAATCAGGGGTATCCTGTGGCTTAGGAGATGCAGAGCCAGCAGGCTAGTAAAGAGAGACCCTCAAGAGTGTCCTGGCCACGGGGCAGCTTGCACACGTATTTGCAGTGTGTGAGAGACCATGCCCTGGAATGTGATTCTCTGCAGACAATGCTGTTCCTGCCACATAAACCCATCCCAGATTGGCAGAGCAACCCTCTGCAGGCTCTGGAAATAGGGAGCATGCCTGCCCAACCTACTCTGATGGGTGCTCCATAGTCTTGGGCGCCCAAGACCCTGGCACAGTCCATGGGTGTGGCCCGGGGGACGGGGAGGGATGTCACGGTTACCCAGAACCCCACCATGCTGTGCCTGATGCTTCTGTTTGCTGTTCTCCAAAGAGACAAAGTGTGAGGTGATCTGTTTCAAACTTGTCAAACATGTGCCCTTCCTGACATGGAAGGGAAACAATACAAGTTTCTTTAGTGGGGGAAATGTCGAGGTTTTCCTGAACTCAGTTAAGTCCGTTCACAAGCTGCTCTGGTTTTGTCAGTTTTGAAAATGGGGATAAAGTTTGGCTGCATATTTTGTGCTTGATCTTAATCAGTACAATTTGATACATGTGTTTGCTCCTATGCATCAGAAAATAAGACAGGAAATCATTGAAAAGTTTTCCATGACTACTTTGTGTTGAAAAATCTATTCTTTTGCCTCAGAGGGGAGGAAGAGTGGAAACTGCAGGGAGAGTGTAATGACTCTAGAATCACTTCTCGCTATAAATAAGCAACCAAGATCTTGTGTTTTTCACAAATAATTTTTGAGAAACAAAATCCCCTTTTGAGGAAGTGATGTTATAGCAAAAACTTGGAACAACAACAGAACATTTATTTGTTGGGATAACACAGTGCTGGGCACAGTCTTCCTTGCTGTAGGATTAATTCAAGCTTTTGTTTATGGTTTGAAACTATTTTTAAGTTTATTTATTTATTTTGAGAGAGAGAGAGAGAGTGCACTCGAGAGCTGGGGTGGGTCAGAGAAAGAGGAAGAGAGAGAATCTCAGGCAGGCTCTGTGTTGACAGCACAGAGTCCAATGTGGAGCTCAACCCCGTGACTGTGAGATCACTACCTGAGCTGATATTAAGAGTCAGCCGTTCAACTGACTGAGCCACCCAGGTGCCCCTGTAGTTTAAAACCCTTAATAGAGCCTTCTTTCCTCAAGAAACTCTTTGGACTGAAGAGACCAAACTTTAGAATGACACCAAGTCCTTAGCTCCCTTCTGATGCAATTGTCACACAGCCCACTGAGAGAAGCATCCCTCAAGGAGGCCTACAAATGATTATCTATAGAATTATTCTACAGAGCAATTCTTGCATCATGAGAGCATCCCAGATTCACAATGGGATGATAGCCAATTTACCCCTTTCTTCTGTAAGATGACATTAGAACTCTACTGTCCTCATATTTTTCTACTAAAAAAACGACAAAAGCATAAAGCGTGTTTCAAAAGTCCAAGTGGCAGTGTTGCTCGGAAGGTTCTAAAACTGGAGCATTTTCATTACTTCCTGACTGGATGCCTTGTTAGTTGTGAGACTCTGGCAAGTCACCTTAGGCTCACGCTTCCCTTGCTCTGTTTATATTTTCACAGGACCAGGGCCCGAACTGGATGCCACCACTGCTGAGCCTCTTAAATGTTCACCATGACTCTCAAACCAAGTCACTGGATCCTCAGTAGTCACAGCTCCCATTCTTAAGATATGGAGCAAGACCCTCTAGGTCTTTCTACTCAGAGAAATTACCAATAAGTTCTCTCCAGAGACCTAGGCCCTTTTTCTGCAAGCATCTACAACAAAGCAATCTCTTCACTGGCCTACGGCAAACATTAAATTCTTTGCTTTGAGGAAAGCTGAAGTATAGAAAAGTTGTTTATTATAATCAAATTATGATGGTCCCCTAACATATCCTCTAGATGAGCATTTGCTTTTGTTTTTTATGTAGCAGAACTTCACAGTGCATTTTTTCTTATGAGTGTAAACTCGCTATCCTCTCCTCCCAGCAGCCATGTAATGGTGATATTCATAACAATGACAGAGCTAAACTTTAGTGGACACTTACAATGTTCAAGGACCTCTATAATTAACATAAATGATTTTAACTAATCCTCTCAACAGTCTATGAGGAAGATACTATCACTTCAGTTACACAGGAAAAGAAAATGAAAATCAGAGAAATAAATTCTCCACAGGCATTTTTGCCAGTAGGCAATTTTGTGTCATGAAAGTCTTCCAGCTTCGGAAGTCAGAGTCTGGGATTCTTTTCTGTAAACTAATCTCACCTGAAGGACGAGTTTCAGTGTATGCAGATGCCACCCCTCCTCCAGCCTGCCAAGGAGTTGCAGTAGGTACCATTGTTCCCATTTTATAGAGGACAAATAGAATTGTGTAAAAAGATGAGTCTTATACTCATCATTTTCCCTAGGCCCTCATAAGGATTAGGACTCCATTTATAGAAGGATAGAGTGAAAACTTGGATTCAGCTTTAAATTGGGAAACTCCAAATAAGGCTGCAACTACTTTTTCCAAAAATGAAAGAAACCTGGCAACCACAAAATTAAATTGGTCAGACCCCAGAAATAGCACCTTAGTTATGAGTGTGGCTAGCCATGAAGGCTCATAAATTAAATGGAAGACTTCCAGGCACCGCCCCCTCCATACACACACACACATGCGTGTGTGCCACATGAGTGCGCACATGCGCGCACACACACACACACAATTTATTTCTAGTAGCTGTAGTGGGCGTGCATTAAAACTGCTATTACTGGGGCTCTTATGTGGCTCAGTCAGTTAAGCATCCGACTTTGGTTCAGGTCATGATCTCATGGCTCATGGGTTTGAGCCCTGCATTGGACTCTATGCTGACAGCTCGTAGCCTGGAGCCTGCTTTGAATTCTGTATCTCCCTCTCTCTCTGCCCCTTCCCCACTCACATTCTGTCTCTGTTTCTCTCTCTCTCACTCTCAAAAATAAATAAAACATTAGAAAAACCCAACTGCTATGACTGCCAGCAGGGGTTTGTAAGCCAAGGGACTTCTGTGACATTCCCTGCCTCAATGGCTTAGGTGTCCCACCCACTTTCTGGTGCTAGAGAGGAGAGATCAGGGTGAAAGTGTCAGGGGGAAGCTCAGTTACCATGAATCACTTGACTATGTTATTCATCCTTACCTGGTGAGATGTTAAAAATCTTGGGAAGAACTTTCCTCAAAGCTGTATAAAGAAGCTATGGGAAGGACATGAGTGAGTAGTTGCACTTTCTCTTCTTTCTCCTTTTCTAAGCCTGTGTTCCTTTCAACTTCCAAAGGGGGACTGTGTCATGGAGTAGGGAATGACTATTCTCTACCTTACCAGTCAATGCCATTCACCCTGCCTAAAATCTATCACCTCGGAGTAATCTGTTTAGTTTGAGTTCTGCTGCCAACAAGCCGTGTGTCCTTGGATAAGTCACTGAACCTTTTTCAATGCCTCAGTTTCCCCTGTATAATGCAAATGCAAAGAGCTTTGGACTTGATGTCATAAGATCTGAGTTCCTGCCTCAGCCTTACTCCTTACTATCTCTCTAGCATTAGACAAATCACTTTACCTCTTTGAGCCCCACCTTTGTTATCTGTACAGTAAGGAATATAGATCACTACTTCTAAACTCCCAAGAGCTTTTATTGTTTTTTTATTTTATGTATATATATATATATATATATGCAATCATACATAAATACACGTACATACATACATACTTGTATATGCTTGCACATATTTACATACATATATAAATATGTCTGTGTGTGTATATATATATATATATATATATATATATATATACACATGTAGTGTTCTTTGTGCACTGTAAATATAGTCCCATGTAGATATAAAAGATTGATATCACCTTTGTTGTTTGCAGACTTAGTGATATCTAGTCTGGAAGGCAGAATGAGCTCCTTCATTTGCTCCTATCCACTCCTTTGTCACAGCACTCCACTAAAGCTGGTGAAGATGGATGGGAAGCCAAACTCCCTGGCTTCCCATTAAGTCAACAACCACCAGTTTTATTCCTTTCTCAGCTGTTTCTCTTCTCATGGGATTCCTGTAGTACAGAGGCAGTAATAGGACATAGACGATTATAAAAGTGGCCTACCCAGACCTCATAAAGGAATCCATGCTGGGACCCACTGGCAAGCTCAGTTCCCGAAGCTTAGGTCAGGACTTCTAAGTTTAACTTGTACCCAGAAAGTGTATTTTCATAAACAGGAGTGACATGTCTTTCTTGAAGGTAGCAATGGACTTTTATAAGGAAAATAAACCAGAAATTAAAGCAAGTATGAGGATTTTTCATCCATCATGACATGTAGTAAGCAGCACTGACTTTCAACAGCACTCACTGTGGAAGAAATCTTACTCAGCTCCCCTACATCTCTATCCTTTTTTCTCCCTGCCTTTCCTTTTTTTCCACTCTCAGATGCCTCTAAACTTATTAGGAAGAGGAGAAACTTTACAGCTTGCTCAGGCAAAGGGATCCTACATCTTGATCCTGGCTAGCATCTCTTGCTTGGCATGCTTTCACAGTTAAGGAAAATAGCAAAATCATAGCAAAGCTGCAAGGTCACCAAGTTATCTATAGGGCACAAGTCTTCATGTTCTTCCTTAGAACATTTTTCGCTGCCTCTCTCTCTCTCTTCCCTTGTTAACCAGGCTTCTAGTTGACACATGGTGTGGCTCAGCAACCTACCAATCATGGATTTAAAGGGAAGGGGCCAAGACAAGAACCAGCATCTCCAGTCAACTGGAGCCCAAGAACACACATCTGAGACAGAACAGAGCAGACTTTGATGCGAGCTCCTGCAGTATGAGACAACTGGTCTTTGCCACTCACTGTCTTGTTTTCCTGGGAAAGTGAAGAAAGGCCCGCTAGCCATACTTCCTTCTGAGGAATACACAGGAGCCACACGACACCTACCAACAGTAAACACAGCCTGTGCAGCTATGCGACAGTCTTTGCCATCCTCTGAACTCCAGCCAAATCCTTGACAAGTACATTGATCTGTGCCTGGAACTGTACTGCCTCCTCCTTAACCTTTAAGAGTAATATGTTTATTTGGCATATGATTGGAGTGTTTCAGAGAGATTCTAGTGAGGCTACTGGCAGCCACACAATCTAAGTCCACACTTACAGCAGACCCACAAATACAAACATCCCACAATGATTCATATCCAAAGAGCTGGGCTGGGGCACCTTACCCATGTATGTATAGCAGCCGCGGGTGGGTGCCACTGTTCCTGCAATTGCCAATGGAATCACTCTGTGGCTGAGGTAGCAGCATAGGGATTTTCCACACGAAATGCCTCCTGACAGGAAACTTAGTGGATGAGGAAGAACCCCAGAGCAATTCAGGGAATGGACTCCAGTCAGCCTGAAGACTTGTGTTTTTGTCTTTTGGTCTTTGGCAAAAAAATACTATTTGTTTTAAGAGCTCTGTCACTGGTCTACAAATAAAATATGTGCCACCTGGTCTCCATTCTCTGCATTGTAACAAACCATATTTGGGTTTGTATATAAAGAGAATGTGAACCTTGAGGCACCAATTCTTCTGGGCTTGTGTTTTTGATGCAGACACACTGATGACTTGTGATTTGTAGGGCTTAAGAAGAAAATCTGAAGTTGATCTATTTGAGTGTGTATGAAAACACTTGTGTATAGATGAACACAGAGTTATGATATTCCTGTACCATGAGTGTGAGCAAGTCTGGGTGTGGCATAAGGTACACATACATGGAATGTGTACCTGCAATATATCCTAGACAGTGTATATATGCCATGTCATTTAGACCTAATTTTATAGACTTGAAGCTTAGACATATAAAGATTAATAGATGTATCTAAAATTAAAGGTAATAAAAAGTAGCAAAACTAGGATTTGGGTCTAGGTTCATGTACTCCAAAACCCATGCTCTTTCTCCAACTCAACACTGGATTGAATCAAGTTGGTTGTTACTTTTTTTAATGCATTCAGAGTTGGTGATGATTTGAGGTCAGCAGGTGGTAGCTCTGTGTCCTATCCTCACTATTCAGCAGCCGTGGTGCATAGGCTATAATTCATGGACAGACTTGTCAAAAGGGCATCACAAGTTGTCCTGGGAAACTGGGCCTGACAGTGAACCACTGGCCTATTTTTCTCTTGATTGGAATCTCCTAATGTCCCGTCAGCACATTCAGAATTTGCTGGACTGTGTCTTTATGCAAAACATGAATTACTAGAGAGTTCTTGCTTCCTGCCATGTATGTTATGAAGATGAGATATTATTAACCATAACTAATAATCTAGGGAAGACACTGAGCTCTAGAGGTAAGGGCTCAGCCTAGAACTTTGACCTTGACCACATAGTACCCAGCCTTCACCTCTTGCCCTTCTATAGGAATGAAACGAGTATAAAGTATTTTGAAGACCAGGTTCTCCAGCCCTGTGGTCTTGAGATTTCAGTGTCTGTTGATTTTCTTTGGGAAAGGATTCTTGCAAGGGTAAGAAAAGAGGTGGAACAGATTTGAGTTTAATAAATCATAGACCAGGAATGTCCTCTGAAGAAAGGTTCTGTTTAATTCAAAGAATTAAAGCTTGATCCTGAGACACTGGGCTTTAAGTTGATTGGAAACAATGGAGTGGAAACATTGCTTTTTGGATTAAAGGAATTTGGATAAAAGGATAAAGGAACAAAATTTATAACATGAAATTATCACCCTTAAAATATAAAACTTTTCCAGTGATATGTCTATGGCTTTTCTCTAAAGACAGATGTGTTTTGGGCTTTGATTCTTAGCATTTAGGATAAAATGTTCACTGGACATTCTTATTCACTGAGAAGGAAACTGACAATGCCTTTCTCCATTCTCATTTTAAAAGAAACTTCTCTGTTTAACATGAGTCACTTTTAGCTGTGCTTACAGGTCTCAAAGGAACTATTCACTCAGAAGAGAAAAAGTGTAAATGTGGTCTGAAAATGGTCACTGGTCTGATCAATTTCCCATTGTGTACCTGTGACTCCAGAGGGGGCTGGTGTGATCACATCATCTTGATATGGGCTTTACTAGTTGATTGGAGTGCAATGATTGCCCCAAGTTCAGGCTGATTATAAAAGGCAGGCAGACATATGGCAAGAAATAAATACCCTGTGGCAAAACTATAATTCCAAGAAGAATGTGAGGCATTTAAAAAATATATATTTCCTTTTTTTTTTTTTTTAATATTTTTATTTATTTCTAGGAGACAGAGAGAGACAGCATGACCAGGGGAGGGTCAGAGAGAGAGGGAGACACAGACTCTGAAACAGGCTCCAGGCTCCGAGCTGGCAGTCAGCACAGAGCCCGACACGGGGCTCGAACCCACGAACGGCAAGATCATGACCTAAGCGAAAGTCGGACGCTTAACCGACTAAGCCACCCAGGCGCCCCTATATTTCCTTTAAGGTAGGTAAACAGTTCTATTCTCACTAGATGAGGCCTTTGTGAAGACACTTAGGCCTTTCATGTACTTTGCCCTTAACTACCATAGATAGATTGAAACCTCTAGATTTGAGGGCTCTATTCCTTTCCCTATAGGATTCTCCAGAGTGACCCCAAGTGCTTTCAAAGTCCTGATCTAAAACTGGGTACAGTATTATGTGACAGAAGCAAATCATGGATAGAAAGAAGCAAATCATGGATAGAAAGAGATCTTGCCAGGAATGGAATGAGGCTGTGGGAGACTCACTTTAACATTTTTGTGATTACTTCATTCATTCGTTTGATATCCATAGTTTTATTTTTTCATAGCCACTATATACCTTAGACTCTGATTCTGTTACAGATAAGATGATGAATTAGACACTGATCCTAACTTCACAAGGTTAAGGTTAAGTTACTATGCCATATGATTCATTTATTGAAAGAACTGTTTACAAGAGGAGGTGAGCACAGATGTTACTGAATTTGATCTTTGTTAAGATTTTATTAAAATATGGGGCGCTGGGGTGGCTCAGCCAGATGGGCATCTGTCTGTGGCTCAGGTCATAATCTTCGCAGTTCACGAGTTTAAGCCCTTTGTCAGGCTCTGCTGACAGCTCAGAGCCTAGAGCCTGCTTTCAGTGTCTCCCTCTCTCTCTGCCCCTCCCCTGCTCATGTGCATGTGTGGGCGCACATACACTTGCTCTCTTTCAGAAATAAACATTAAAAAAGGATTCTACTAAAATATAAATGAAATAGAACCTGCTAGATTCACTTACAGAACATACTCCCTCTACTCATTCTCAGTTTTCTCTCTATGTAGAGGAAAATGAGTCTTGAAGGACAATTTAGGATTAGTCAAATGCACCAATGGGACCAAGTATTATACTTTGAGGAAATGGGATATATCAGGCATGGAAGTATGAGGCTAACCTGAGAAATGCCACTTAGGTATATATGGCTACTCTGTGTGGCAGCATGATAGAGAGATGGATAATCAAGAATATCCATGTTTGGGATATGTGAGGAGCCACAAGGACATATTAAAATTAAGGACATGTCAAGACCAGATTTTATTTTAGAAAGATTACTGTAGCAGCAGGATAAAGGAGGAACAGGAGAGAAGCACTCCTACATCCTGGATAGAGATATCAAGGCTCTCAAATAGTGGTTCTTTACTCTGGCTGCATATTTGTATTACCTAGGGAACTTTTCAAATCCTGATGCTCACCCAAGACCAGATGGTTTTAGTGGTAAATTCTACCAAACATTTAAAGAAGAATTAATGTTGGGGCACCTGGGTGGCTCAGTGATTAAGCATCTGACTCTTGGTTTTGGCTCAGGTCATGATTTCATGATTTTGTGAGTTCAAGCCCCACGTTGGGCTGACAGTACGGGGCATCCTTGGGATTCTCTCTCCCTCTCTCTGCCTCTACCCTACTCAAACTGTCTCTCTCAAAAATGAATAAATAAAAATAAATAATAAAAGGAGAAGAATTGATGCTAGTCCTTCTTAAACTCTTCCAAAAAACTGAAGAGGAGGGAATACTCCCATACTTATTTTACTAGGCTGGCATTACCCTGATGCAAAAGTCAAATAAGAAAACTATAGGCCAGTATCCCTGATGAATATAAATGAAAAAATTCTCAACAAAATGCTACCAATCAAAAAGCACATTAAAAAGATCAGGGGTGCTTGGGTGGCTCAGTTGGTTGAGCATCTGACTTTTGATTTTGGCTTAAATGATGATCTCAAGGTCATGGGATCAAGCCCCACATAAGATTCTCTCTCTGCCCCTCTCCCCAACTCATGCTCTCTCCCTCTCTCTCTAAAATAATAATAAAAAAAGGATCATATACCATGATCAAGTGGAATTCACTTTTGGGATGAAAGGATGGTTCAACATATGCAAATCAATATGTGTGATATATCACATTAATAGCATGAAAGATAAAAATTATATGATCACCTCAATAGATGTAAAAAAGGCATTTGACAAAATTTAATACCCTCTCATGATAAAAACTCTCAACAAACTGGGTATAGAGAGAACATACCTCAACATAATAAAGGTCATATGTGATAAGCCACAACTAATGTCCTATTCAGTGGTGAAAGGCTGAAATGTTTCCTCTAAAATCAGGAACAAGATAAGGATTCCCCCTCCTCATTACTCCCATTCAATATAATATTGGAAGTCCTACTCAGAACAAGTAAGCAAGAAAAAGAAATAAAAGGCATTTAAATCAGAGAGGAAAGAGAATATTGTCACTATCAGCAGATGACATGATCTTATGTGTAGAAAACTCTAAAGACTCAACCAAAAAACTGTTACAACTAAGAAACGAATTCATTAAAGTTGCAGGATACGAACAGATTAAGACAAGTCCTGTACAAACTCACTTATATGAGGAATAAAAAAAATGAACTGATAGAAACAGAGAGTAAATTGGTGGTTGCCTGGGGCAAGAGTTGGGAATTGGGTGAATGGATAAAGGTAGTCAAAGCGTATAAACTTCCAGTTAAAAGATAAATAAGTTCTGGAGATCTGTGAACAGCATGGTTACTTTAGCTGCCAATATTATGTCAACTACTGTGACAATACTTGAAAGTTGCTAAGATAGTAGATTTTAAAAATTCTCACCACCAACCGCTGTTCCCCCCCTAAACCCACATATTCAACATAGCCCTGGAAGTTCCAGCTAGAGCAATCAAGCAAAATAACGAAATAAAATGGGCACCTGGATGGCTCAGTCAGTTGAGCATCCAGCTTCTGCTCAGGATATGATCTCATGGTTCATGAGTTCAAGTTCTGCCCTGGGTTCTGTGTTGACAGCTAGGAAGCTGGAACCTGCTTCAGTTTCTGTACTCTATCTCCCTCTCTCTCTGCGTCTTCCCTGCTCACACTATGTCTGTCTGTCTCTCTCTCAAAAATAAATAAACATTAGGGGCACCTGTGTGTCTCAGTCAGTTAAGTGTCTGACTTTGGCTCAGGTCATGATCTCACAATTTGTGGGTTTGGGGTCTGCGTCGGGCTCTGTGCTGTCAGCTCAGAGCATGGAGCCTGCTTTGGATTCTGGGTTTCCTACTCCTTCTGCTCCTCCCTCACTCAGGCTCTGTCTCTCTCTGTCTCTCAAAAGTAAATAAATGTTAAAAATTTTTTTAAAAAATTAAAAAAAAATAAAAAGTAAAGAAATGAAAACAATCTAAATCAGAAAGAAAAAAGTAAAATTGTCTTTATTTGTAAGTATGTGATTTTATATGTAGAAAAAATATATTAAGAAAAGTTCCTGGATATTAAAACAACATAACAAAATCAGGGGCATTTCTATACACTAACAACAAACAACCTGAAAAAGACTTAAAGAAAACAATTTCATTCAACACTAAAAAATAATAAATAAATAATAGAATAAAACACTCGGGGATAAATTTAATCAAAGAATGCCAGATCCGTATACCATGTACTATAAGACTTTGATGAAAGAAACTGAAGAAGACATAAACAAATGGAATTATTCCTTGTGTTCATAGACAACATATGATCATAGATCAGAATAATTTATATTGTTAAAATGTCCGTATTATTCAAGGCAATCTATAGAGTCAACATATCCAGTGACATTTTTCACAGAAATGGGAAAAACTTAAGATTTGTATTAAACTACAAAAGACCCCAAATAGACAAACCCTGAGAAAGAAGAACATAGCTGAGGCAACATACTTCTGATTTCAAATTATACTAGAAAGCTATAGTAATCAAAACAGTATGATATTGGTATAAAAACAGACACAAAGACCAATGAAATGGAATAAGTGATCAGAAATAACTCCCTACGAACATGGTCAACAAATATTTGACATGGGAGGCAAGAATACTCAATAGGAAAAGGATAGTTTCTTCAATAAATGGTGCTGGGAAAACTAAATATTCACATGGAAAAGAATAAAATTTGACTTCTATTTTATACCACTCACAAAAATGAATGTGAAATAGATTAAGGATTTAAATACAAAACCTGTAACTATAAAACTCATAGTCCGGGAGAGAGCTTTCTGACATTGGTCTTGGCAATAATTTTTTGAGTATGATAGTAAAAGTATTAGCAACAAAAGTAAAAATCAACGAGTGGGACTATATCAAACCAAAAAGCTCTGCACAGCAAAAGAAACAATGAACAAAACAAAAAGACAACTTATCGTACATGAGAAAATATTTGTAAAATCATATATCTGGGATCACTATCCAAAATATAGCAAGAATTCATATAACTTAATAACAATAATATCTGATTTCAAAAATGGGCAGAACAAATGATTAGACATTTTTCCAAAGATATACAAAGAGCCAACACGTACATGAAAAGATGCTGAACATCATTAATCATCAGGGAAACACATATCCAAACCATAATGAGATATCATTTCACACCTGTTAGAATGACTATTATCAAAAAGACAAGAGATAGTAAGAGTTGGTGAGGCTGTGGAAAAAGGCAGATACTTGTTCTCTGTTGGTGGGCCTGAAAATTGGTGCAGTCACTCTGAAACAGTATTGAGGTTCTTCAAAAAAAAATAAAAATAAAACTACCATATTATTGGGGTGCCTGGGTGGCTCAGTTGGTTAAGCTCGGGTCACGATCTCAGTTTCATGAGTTTGAGCCCCACATCAGGGTGTGCTCTGACAGTGCAGAGAGACTGACTGGGATTCTCTCTTTCTTCTCTCTCTTTCCCTCCCCCACTTGCACTGTCCCTGTCTCTCTCAAAATAAATAAACTTTAAAAAAAGAAAAAAAACCTAACATATTATCCAGAAATCCCATTTATATACAAAGGATATAAAGAGGATATTGAAGAGATACTGTAGTCTTATGTTTACTGCAGCCTTATTCACAATATCCAAGAGATTGAAACAATCTAACTGTCCATCAGTGGATGAATGGATAAAGAAGGTGTGGTTGTGTATATATAAACACAGTGGAATATTATTCAGCCTCAGGAAGGAAGGAAATCTTGTCATTTGCAAAAATGTGAGTGAACTGTGAAGACGTTATGCTTGGTGAGGTAAGTCAAAGAAAAGTAAATACTGTATGATCTCCCTATACAGAATCTTAAAAAGGTGAACTCGTAGAAATAAGGATTTGGTTGGTGGTTACCAGTACACTATGTATATATGTCTGTATACCTAGCACATCTTTATCCATTCATCTGTTCATGGGCACTGAAGTTGTTTCCTTGTCTTGGCTAAGAAGCACCGTTTTCATTCTATTTCACTCAATTTTGGAATATTCTAGGTGAACTAATCCATCTCAAAACTTCTCCCTAAAGGGCTGCAGGGAACTGGCTATTAATGGCTGGAGGACAGAAACTTTTTTCAGAGGGCAGACAGGCTGCAGACTGCATGACACTAGGATTTATTTCCCAGTGATGCCGACAGGCTTGATCTGAGATGCAGTCCAGAGACTTCTCCAAAGAGCTATTGATCTGTTCTTTTGAATCTTGAATCTCATACTTTACATGACCACCAAATAATATAAATGACACAAATATTCATATTCATACTAATACATACAAGCATTTATTGAGTAATCATAATGTGCCAGACTCGAGGATAAGCAGTTTACGTACATAGTCTCATTTAATCATCAAAATAACTCTATGAAGAAGAGTATTGTATTACCACAATTTTATAGCTGAGCACACTGAGGTATTGAATGGTTAGAAAGTTGCTCAAAGTCATAAAGTCGGCAAGCTAGGATTTAATCTGGTGTTATTTCAGAGTCTGGTACTCTTCATTTACAAATATTCTAGGGTGTTCTTTTCTTTCTTAGAAATCCAAATATCTGAGTTTACTTCCTTCTACTTTAGGTCAAAGTATTTAAGCCTACTTGACTAATGGAATGTGGAACTGAGCTAATCATGCTAGGACTTCAGTGCTAACCCATAGGCATCCACACTAGCACTGAGAGATGTCCTGGCTTCCCTTTAGTAGCTCCACATGTTCAAGTTAACAAAGGTAACTTTAGAGCACACCGGGAACTCCATGCTGTCAGGCTGGAGTTGGACTCAGGACCCATTAGGCCTTCAGTGGGCATAGGGATTGAACTTAATTTATCCTAGAATATCACATACCTGGAGGAGGTTTGTTTTAGTCTAAAGGTACAATGTTGCAAGGATATCTTCATTCTTGAGACTTTAGATGGTTTGGTATCTTCTAAGTAGTTCAAACATGGTAATTTAAAGAGTCTCATAAAGCCTGGTAAAAGATCAATGAAGAGACACACAGGTCAGTGTAGGCTTGTTTTGTGTTGTGACCACTCAAGTTAATCCCCAAAGTGAAGATCTGTTAGAGAGCTACAAAGTAGATGCTAGGTGATGACAGAGACCTTTAGACCTCTCCATGACACTTTTGACCTTTTCCTTCTAGCACCACTTGAGTATTTCACTACTTGTTTCCTTCACTGCTATCCAGAAGTCTGAGTTCTTTCAGGGAAACTGGGAATGCATACATGCTTAAAAGAAAAGGGCTCATCCACTTGGCTCATGTTCCAAATTTGTTCAGCTTGAAGGGAGAAGATGACGTGGGAGGGGAAGAAGTTTTAAGGAAGGGAAATCCAGAATAAGGATGTTAGAAAGACTGGGAGCTCAGGGGTATAACATATTAACAATTTTGCTCATTCATGATTTCGTGCCACTGACAATTTCTCTCTCAGATAATGAACTTTGTATTGATTTTTAAGTGTAGCTCTATTTTAACAGCCATAGAAGGAAAGTCTCTGAAAGAAATAAATATTATCTTGTCTATTATAGGTGCAAGAGAAGCCTATATCAATGAATTCTTTAGAGTGGAAATAAAGGCTCTTTCTTCTTTTATCAGAGTGAATATACAGAACCCTTGGCAGTCACTTGCTTTGCACTGAGTTGGGCACCTAGCAATGATCTAAGTGACATGCTTTCCCTCTGCATTCCTTCTCTCATGTCTCCAAGTGACAGAGGTGATGTGAGCACAAATAAACAGCGCTGTAAGCAAAACCAGTGGAAGCAGCACTCAACCTTCAAACTTTGAGATATGATATTCTGTCACTAAGTTCATGACACTTAATCACTTTTAATATGTATCTGAGCACATTGTAATAGCTTATCAGTGCCACTGGTGTAACTCATGAGAGTGAGTTAAAAATAGCACATAGGCAATTATGCAGCCGTCACTGGACTATGCATATTATCTTCAGATTGCCCTGACCGCATGCTGTCCTGGAACCATTCCAGAGAAGTCATTTCTTCATACTCTCTGCCATCAAAACATCCCAGAAAAGCATAATTTCATGTTCTGGTTACATGATGCTGCCACTATTCTATAAAGCTCAGAATTGGTGGGACTTAGAGATAAGGTAATCGAAACAAACTCACAAAATGTATTAGGTTCATAAAAAGGTGACTCTGTCTAGAATATGCTAGGGATTTACTGTTACGTTACTCAACTTCAAGGAAAAATATACTGAAAACACTTATGTCCATGTTATGGATGAATAATGGTATCAAGTGATTCAAGTATCTGTTTCCAATTTCATAAATTCAGAGAAGTTCTTAAGCCTCAAGTAGAATGAACTGATATTCACTCCAATTTTTCAGACCAGGGAGCTGGAGGCCATGAATAGCTCAGGATTCTCTCTGGCCCAGTGAGCTGCTTGCGTTTAATAAAATGTTCAGTATTAAAAACATCCAAATGTGTGCTGATCTGAAACAAACTTAGAATGGCTGCTTCTAATCTTTGCCTTTTGCTTCTCACAGTGATTCTTTTCTTGGCTTTCTCTATCAGGTAATGCTGGCACTGAGCAAGATCTCATTGGAATGGGTTGACACACAAGGAATTCTCCCAGAGTCTTCCTCAGTTTCTCAATTTGTGAAATGAAATACACATTTGAATACAGGATTTTAACTAGCAAAAGTCTAACACCCCTAACTCTCTTTTCTCCACCCTTAAAAAATCACAAATTACTTATGCATTGTCTTTTTAATCTAAAAGGAATACTTATATTCCTTACATACATATATGTATAGATTATATACATACATATATATGTAATATAAAAGTAATAGTTAATATTCCTTATATTTTGAATTCAATCAGTTGATTTTTAAATATCTTTACTGAGGAACAATTTGCACACCAAAGTATTCACCCATTTAAGTACACAATTCAATGACTCTTAGTAATATTACAGAGTTGCTCAACCATCCCCACAATTTTAGAATATTTTCATTAACTCTGAAAAGATTCCTCAAGCCCATTTGAGTTGTCTTGCCATCCTTGTAGGAAATCAGCTGCACATAAACGTAAAGGTTTACTTCTGGGCTCCCAAGTACATTCGCTGATATAGCATATGACTGTCAGGCCACTGCCACAGATCCTGGTTATAACAGCTTTGTAGTAAGTTTTGAAATCAGAAATTATGAATTCTCCAACTTTGTTCTTCATTTTTAATGGCTATTCTGGGTTGCAATTTCATATGAATATCAGGATCAGTTTGTCAATTGGCAACTACAACAAAAAAAAGGTGAGATTTTGAAAGTGATTACATTGAATTTACAGATCAGTGTGGAGAGTGTTTTCATCTTAATAACAAATCTTCCATTCCATGAATACGGAATGTCTTTTTACTTGTTTAGGTCATATTTAATTTTTTCTATATATTTTATACTTTTCAGTGTATGTCTGATACTTCTTTGTTAAATTTATTTCTAAATATTTTTTGATTCTTTGTAAATGAGATTGACTTCTTGATATCATTGTCAGATTGCTTATTGCTAGTATATAGAAATACAATTGTGTTTGTACATTGCTTTTATATCCTGCAGTTTGCTGAACTAATTTATTAGCTACAATATTGTTTGTGGATTTTTAACAATTTTCTATATACAAGACTATGTCATCTGCAGATAGAGTTATTTTTACTTTTCCCTTTCCAAATCTGGATTACTTTTACTTCTCTGTCTTGCCTAATTGTCCTAGGTAGAACCTTTAGTTCTATGCTGAATACAAGTGGCAAGACTGGACATCTTTGTCTTATTCCTAATTTTAAGAGGAAAACTTTCAGTCTTTCACTGTCCAGAATGATTTTAACTGTAGTTATTTTGCAGATGTCCTTTATTAGGTTGAGCAAGTTTCTATTTCTAATTTTTCAGTGTTTTTTTTTTTAATGAAGGGATGTTCAATTTTTATTTAATGTTTTCTTTTTTCTGTATCTATCAAGATGATGATGTGGTTTTTATCTTTTAGTCTATCAATATATTGTATTACACTGATTGGTTTTTATATGTTAAATCAAACTTGCACTCTTGGGATAAATCCCATTTGGTTATAGCGTATAATCTTTTATATATTGCTATATACAGTTTGCTAGTGTTTTGTCAAAGATTTTTTTTATCTATTTTCATAAGAGTTAACAGTCTATAGTTTTCTTTTATCCTAATGTCTTTAGTTTGGGTAATTCAGTCCTCATGTACTGCATGTTTCCTCCTTTCCTACTGTTTGGAAGAGTTTGTGAAGTATGGTATTAATTCCTCTTTACATTATTTCCTAGAATTCACCAGTGTAGCTTTATAGACCTAGGCTTTGTTTGTGGTGAATTTTTAAATTACAGATTCAATCTCTTTATTTATTATAGGTCTATTCAGATTTTTTATTTCATCTTGAGTTCGTTTTGGCAGTTTCTGTCTTTCAAGGAACTTGTCCATTGTATTTAAATTATCAAATTTGTTGGCATATAATTCTTGCAGTATTCCTTTCTAATCCTTTTTATTTTTGCAAGATCTACATATGTCCCTTTTTCATTTCTGACTTTAGTAATCTGGATTTTCTTTTTGTGTTTGTTTTTGTTTTTTTCCTAGTCAGTTTAATAAAAGTTTCTCATTTTTGTTAATGTTTTTCAAAAATTGAATTTCTTGTTTTATTCTAAATCATTTTTCTATCTTATTTCCTTTCAATTTTATTTGCTTATGTTCTAATCTTTGTTATTTACTTCCTTCTCATTGCTTTAGGTTTAGTTTTCTTTTATTTTTCTAGTTCTTAAGATGGAAGCTTAGGTTATTGATTAAAATCTTTCTTTTACTTATAATACATGTGTTACAACTATATATTTCCCTCTGAAAATTGCTTGAGTTGCATCTCATAAATTTGGTATGTTGCATTTCATTTTAATTCATTAATTTTTTTCTAATTTCCCTTTTGTTTTATTCTTTGATCCATTAGTTATTTAAGCTTGTGTTGTTTAATTTTCTTTTTCTTTTTTTTTTTTACAAATAGTTTATTATCAAATTAGTTTCCACATAACACTCAGTGCTCATCCCCACAAGTGTCCTCCTCCAT